>NW_007727887.1:12325-18929 GCF_000696425.1 Galeopterus variegatus
TCTCAGGGTCGCGCTGTCTCCTGGCACGGCCGCTCCAGACCCGTCGCCATCTTAAAAGCCCTCCTCATTATTATTAATTTCATTATTTCACAACCGAAAAACAAAATTAAATGATCTCGAAGGCAAGTGAGACAAAAGAAAGACAAAAGCAAGCCACCGGTTCTAAAAAGCTCAAATGTTGTCCCTTTTTAAAAAAATTACTGAGCCAAATTAAAGATATCTGCTGGCCTGATACAGCCTAAGAATTACCGGTTTATAATTCTGTACAATGATGAGGAATATTATAAGGGTTAAACCTGAGAGTAACATGGTGATAATAAGGAATGAGAGAGAGGATTTTGGAAATGATGCAAGAAGTTAGCATGAATCACATCCAGACAAGAGTGGATCTGTGGAAACCATAAAGGAAGGTCTGCTTTAAGAAAAATTTCCAAAGAATTGATAGAAATTGCTATTGTTATTAGTTAACAAATGAAAATAAAATTCATGGGCAAGAAGCCTTCTCCAGCATTTTGAACTTGGGGTTCTGGGTTGATGGGGATGGAAAACAGAAAGTTGATGGCTTGTGGGGAATGAGACCCAATTTATTTTAAACGTTCCAGCTTTTGTGGAGATACTGGTGGGATATCCTGAAGCTAGCTGGAGATTTTGAACTGATGAGAGGGAGATATCTGTCAAAACTGATTAGATACTCAACTGATCTCCTGCATGAACAATATACTAGGGTACTATTATTTTTTTAAGTAAAAGATAATGGAATTAAAAAATAATATTCTTTCCAGAAACTTTTTGAAGAACATTTGTATATGGGTACACAGCCCTCTTCTATATATGGAAATCTTTCATGCAGAACTTTTTATTTTTGAATTTGGAAAATATAGCAGGTTGGCTCATTTTCCAAATAGGTACCATTCTGTGTTTACATATGCAGATACATGTCCATTCATGCATGCATAATGTTGCCACATTTTGCAAATAAAAACAGGAATCCCAGTTAAATTTGGATTTCAGAGAAACAAGGAATAATTTTTGTGTGTAAGTATGACCCAAATATTGCATGGGCAAAAAATTATTCATCGTTCATCAAAAATCCAAACTTAGCTGGCTCCTGTATTTTACTTGGCAGCTCTCTGCGTGGAAGCAGGTCATCATTCTGTTTCTCCTGGACCACCATAGTCTTCTCGCCTGCCCCTTGTTTCCACGTTTGCCCTTCTACCAGTCATTCTCCACACAACAGGCAGAGTGGTTTCTTAAAATCCGGTTATGTTACCTCCTTGTTTAAAACTTTTTCATGGCTTCTCTCTGTACTTAGAATAAAATTCAAATTCCTTACTTTGACTTGCAAGGATCTAGTCCACACCTCCTGCCCAACCTCATCTTGAATGGATTGTGTTCTTTCCTATACTGTCAAATTCAGCCCTTTTACCTTTCTTTATTTTCTTCAAACCACTCAGACTGGTTTGTACCTTGGGACTTTTTTGCACTTGCAGTTCCCTTGGCTTGGAGTGCTCTCTCTCCAAAGCTTTGTTCACGTGGCTCTTTTTCATCATTTGAGTCATAACTCCAATGGAACTCCTCAGAGAGGCTTCCCCTGATTACTCGTTTCTAAAGTAGAGTTTCTCAACCTCGGCACCATCAATGTTTTGGGTTGGATTATTCTTTGTGGGGAGGGTCTGACTGTGCATTGTAAGACACTTAGCAGCACCCCTGGCCTCTACCTGCCGTATGCCCTCAGTTGTGATAATTAAAAATGTGCCTGTTGGCCCCAGGGGCAAAATCATCCCTGGTTGAGATTCACTGAAGCGATCAGCCTCCTTCAACTTTATCTCTTATTTTCCTAACTTGATAGCCCTTAAAACTATTTTCAGTTATTCTATTTGCATTTGTTATTTGTTTATCATCTCTTTCTCTTTCTCACCAGAAGAGAAACTTATGGGCAATATTTGGTCTGTTTTATTCACTGCTGTATCCCTGTTTGTTTTTTTTTTAGAACCATGCCTGCCACATACAGGTGCTCAATAAACTTTTTAACTATGTGCCAAATTCAAATAACCTTTATTGAAAAAGCTACCATGTCCCAGGAACTGTTGGGCTTTGGTGGGTTAACAATGAACAAGACCTTATTCCTGATCTCTTGTCTTTGCTGTCTTATAAGGAAGACTAGTCATAAACTACAGGGTATATTAATAAAAATTACAGGTCCCACAGGCTATTGATATCTTGTATAAGGTTCAAGGAAGTCAGTACCATACAACAAGGAATTGTTCTGTCCCAGTGAGAACATTGTGCCTGACAGAAACACTGGCAGAGTCATCCAGAGTTCACTTGCAAGGCTGGGCATAGTGTCACTGGGTACAAACCACACGGAGGAGAATTCGGGAAGCGAATGTTACAGATGAAATTTAGGTTACTCTTAGCAGAAGGATGTGGTCAGATGCTAGGGAGAAACAGTACACATCTTCTACAACAGGGAAACTATCAGAGAGGCATTACTGAGAACTTTATTTGACTATGGAGGTTGAAAAATTTTATTAAAAAATCTATTTAGACAATATTTGTTGTATTATATCACTGTCTTAACTGTGATGCAGTGTAATTCTTGCTATTAATCATGGCATAACTCTGGACTGTCTTTGGCACTGATATAGAGGACTTATTTCTTTCTCTCTACTTCTGTGAGAATCACTTCTTTAAAAATTTTTTTTGATTCCACATATGAGTGAGATCATGCAGTATTTGTCTTTATGTGCCTGACTTACTTCACTTAACATAATAGTTTCCAGTTCCATCCATGTTGCTGCAAATGATAGGATATAGAGATCAATAGTATTCCGTTGTGTGTATATACCACAGCTTTTTATCCTTTCATTCATTGATGGGCATTTAGGTTGATTATATCTCTTGGCTATTGTGAATAGTGTTGTGATGAACATGGGACTGCAGATGTATTTTTGATATATCGATTTCATTTCCGTTGGTTGTATACTCAGTAGTGAGATGAACAGGTCATAGGGTAGATCTATTTTTAGTTCTCTGAGAAAACTCCATAGTGTTTTCCACAATGTCTGTACCTATTTACATTCACACAAACAATGTAGGAAGTTTCCCTTTTCTCTGCATCCTCGTCAGCATTTGTTATTTTCTGTCTTGTTGATAACAGACATTCTAACCGGGGTGGGTTGATACCTCATTGTAGTTTTGATTTGCATTTCCATGAAAATTAGTGATTTTGAGCATATTCTCGTGTGCTTGTTGGCTCTTTATATGTCTTTTTTTGAGAAATGTCTGTTTGGGTCCTTTACCCATTTTTTAATTGAGTTATTTCTTTTTTTGCTGTTGAGTTGTTTTAGTTCCTAACATATTCTGGATATTGGTGGCTTGTCTGATGTGCAGTTTGCAAACACTTTCTCCCCTTCTGTAAGTTGTCCCTCCACTTTGTTTATAGTGTCCCTTGCTGTGAAGGAGCTCTTTAGTTTGATGTAGTTTCATTTGAGTATTTTTCCTTGAGTTGCCTATGCCTTTGCAGTCTCACTGAAGAAAGCACTGCCCACTCCCATTTCATGTAGTATTTCCCCTGTTTTCCTCTAGTTGTTTCATAGTTTCAGATCTTAACTTTATGTCTTTAATCCATTTTGAGTTGATTTTTTTGTATGGTGAGAGATGGGGGCCTTGTTTCAATCTTCTGCATATGGATATCCAGTTTTCCCAGCACCATTTATTGAAGAGGCTGTCCTTTCCCCAGTGTATGTTCTTGGCAGCTTTGTTGGAAATCAGTTGTATGTAAATGTGTGGGTTTATGTCTGGGCTCTTTGTTCTGTTTCATTGGTTTATTTGTCTATTTTTATGCATATCATGCTGTTTTGGTTACTATAACTTTATAGTTTATTTTAAAGTCAGGAAGCGTGATGCTTCCAAC
Organism: Galeopterus variegatus; assembly: GCF_000696425.1. Taxonomy (NCBI): domain Eukaryota; kingdom Metazoa; phylum Chordata; class Mammalia; order Dermoptera; family Cynocephalidae; genus Galeopterus; species Galeopterus variegatus. The sequence goes on from NW_007727887.1 coordinate 16,242, forward strand.
TTTGTTCTTTTTATTCAAGATTGTTTTTGCTATGCAGGGTCTTTTGTGGTTCCATACAAATTTTAACATCATTTTTCTCTATTTCTGTGAAGAATGTCACTGGTATTTTGATAGGGATTGTGTTGAATGTGTAGATTGCTTTGGGTAATATGGATATTTGACGATGCTAACTCTTCTAACTCAAGAACATGGGATATCTTTCCATTTATGTTCTTTGGTGGTGTTAGACCTTTACTGATTAATATCAGAGCTTTGTCTCTGGTCTGTGGGTTTGGTTAATTCCAAAATTGGGGGAATTTCCTATCAGAACAGAACTTGAGCTCTGTGGTGGTTATGCTAAATTGTGGCTTTGTTGCTGATTTTCTGGGGAAGGCTTTTTGTGTGGACTGGATTTTAGTTGTTGGCTGTTTAATCACTTCTAGGTCTTGTGAGGTCAGATATACCTGTGCTGTGTGGAAACTATGGCTTGGAACTGAGTCTTCCCAGGAAACTGTGCCTCCTTCACATCTATCACCCTGACCAGTCACCACATAGAGGGCCTGTGCTGATTGGAAGGTAGATCAGCTGCCCACTCTGCACCCCCCGTGTTCCCCTGGTGGGCCAGCCTCCCTCCCACATGCCAAACACTTCCCACTGGATGGGCTGTGCATGGGTCACTTGTGGAACCACTGGTCTGTCGATGATTCCTTTCTTTTGCTGGCTGCAGTCCCTTGCTCGTATGTGGATCCACAGGAACCCTGTCAGTGGTCTTGCTGGCCTGCAGTCTGGTATGGTGCACTTCAAGGCCCTCTTCTCCCCTTCAGACTCCAGGAAACTTCACGCGAAGGGCTTAGCTATGGCTTTTGCTGGTTCTTGCTCCATGTTCTGCAGCTTCTTTGCCCCATCACAGGGCTGGCCCTGAAGCTTCCAGGGCTTTAAACAGATGGAAGGGTTTCTTCTTCCTCTTGCTGTGGCTTTTTTCACCTTCACAAACTCTGTGGGTCTCTCCTCCTCTTCCCCTGAGCTCCAGCAGTCCCAGTTTGGCAGTCTTTTATTTTTAATAGTTGTAAATTGGTCAATTGTTGGGGAGAGTGATGCTGGGGACCGTCTATTCTGCCAACATTAATAGTTATCTTTTTTTTATAATAGCCATTCTAACAGATGTGAGGTAATATTTCATTGTGTTTTTGATTTGCATTTTACTGATGATTAGTGATGTTGAACATTCTTTCATAAACCTGTTGGCCATTTGTATGTTTCTCTTTGAGAAAAAATGGTGCTTTGCCCATTTTTTGATCAGGTTATTTGTTTTCTTGCTATTGAGTAGTTTGAATTCCTCATGTATCTTGGATATTAACCCTTTATCAGATGTATAGTTTGCATATATTTTTTCCCATTTTGTAGGTTGTCTCTTCACTCTGTTGATTGTTTCCTTTGCTGTACAGAAGCTTTTTAGTTTGATGCGATCCCATTTGTCTGTTTTTGCTGCCTGCACTTTTAGTGTCATATCCAAAAAGCCATTGCCCAGACCAATGTCACAGAGATTTCCCCCGTGTTTTATTCTAGTAGTATCACAGTTGTAGGTCTTACATTTAATGCATTTTGAATTGATTTTGGTATATGGTATGAGATAAGGGTCTAATTTTATTCTGCATATGGATATTCAGTTTTCCCGACACCATTTATTGAAGAGACTGTTTTTCCCCATTGTGTGTTCTTGGCACCCGTACTGGTCTGTTTTCGTGTTGCTATAACAGAATACCTGAAACTCGGTAATTTATAAAGAAAATATGTTTATTTGGCTCACAATTCTGGGACAGCTACATCTGATGTGGGCCTCAGGCTGCTTCTTTTTGTTGATTGCAAAAAAAAAAAAAAATTCTGCAAAACTCCAAACTTTTACTTCGACCCTTCACATTTTGAATTTTTTATGTCACAATTTATGTTTTAAAATCACGTATCCTTTAACAAATTATTGTAGCTATTATTATTCTTAATAGTTTTGTCTTTTAACCTTTTTGCTAAAAAGATAGGTGATGTACACACTACCATTACAGTATTAAAGTATTCTGAATTTGACTGTGTATTTACTTTTTTTTTTTTTTTTTGATGTCTTGCTGGTACCAGGATCCAAATGAGTACTTACTTTCACCACTGTTTTATACATTCAGATGTTTTTGTGTTATTCATTACTATCCTTTTATTTCAGCTTTATGAACTCGCTTAAGCATTTCTTTTAAGACATCCTGGTGGTGATGAACTCCCTCAGCTTTTATTTGTCAGCTTTTGAAAGTCTTTATCTCTCTTTCATTTTTTTTTTTTTTGGATGAATCTCAAAAACATTTTTTTTTCCGTTAAATTTTTATTTTGTCAATATACAATGTATATGATTATTATGGCCCATCACCGACACCTCCCTCCCTCCTCCCTCTCTCCCCTCCCCCCCAAGAATGTCCTTTCCGTTTGCTTGTTGTAACAACTTCAAAAAAGTATAGTTGTTATATCTTCTTCCCCACCCCACCCCTGGTTTTTTTTTTGTGTGTGTATGTGGGTGAATTAATTTGTTTATTTTGTAGCTCCCACCAATGAGTGAGAACATGTGGTATTTCTTTTTCTCTTCCTGACTCGTTTCACTCAATATTATTCTCTCAAGGTCCATCCATGTTGTTGCAAATGGTTGTTTTTCATTGGTTTTTTTTTTTTTTTTTT
>NW_007727887.1:19405-64652 GCF_000696425.1 Galeopterus variegatus
TTTTATAGTTTTCATGGTAGAGATATTTCACATCCTTAGTTAGTTCAATTCCTAGGTATTTTATTTTTTTGGCGGCTATTGTGAATGGGCAGGCTTTCTTGATTTCTCTTTCTGCTTGTTCACTATTGGTGAATAGAAATGCTACTGATTTTTGTGTGTTGATTTTGTATCCTGCTACTGTGCTGAACTCTTTCATCACCTCTAAGAGTTTTTTAGTAGATGATTTGGGCTGTTCGATATATAGGATCATGTCATTTGCAAACAGGGACAGTTTGATTTCATCCTTTCCAATCTGGATGCCCTTTATTTCCTTCTCTTCTCTGATTGCTCTGGCTAATACTTCCAATACTATGTTGAATAGGAGTGGTGAGAGTGGGAATCCTTGTCTGGTTCCTGTTCCTTCATCACTTTGAACATATCATTCCACTTTTTCTTGGCCTGTAAGTTTTCTTCTGAGAAGTCTGCTGCTAGGCACATTGGAATGTGTTCTTTGCATTTTTACTCTTACTGCTTTTAGGATTTTCTCTTTGTCACTGATTTTTGACAGTTGAATAAGACTACTTGGAGTAGTCTTATTTGGATTGAATCTGATTGGAGAGTTTTAACCTTTCTGTACCTAGGTATTTACACCTTTATTCAGGTTTAAAACCTTTCTGCTACCATTTCTTTACATAAGCTTTCTACCTCTTTGTCTTTCTCTTCTTTTTCTTGAATTCCTATGACTCAAATATTTTCTCTTTTGATGCTATTACATAAATCCCATAAGCTTTCTTCATTTAATTCTTTTTTCATTTCTTTTTATTATTTTATTTTTCTTCTGGCTATATATTTTCAAATAATATTTTTCAGTTCACAGATTCTTTCTTCTGCTTGATCTATACTGTTGCTAATGCTTCTTATTCTATTTTTCATTTTATTCATTGTAATTTTCAGCTCCAGACTGTGTATTTGATTTTTAAATTCTTAGTATCTCAGTCTTTCTATTAAATTTTTCATTCTGGTCACTTATTGTTTTCCTCATTTTGTGGAATTGTTTCTTTGTATTTTCTTAAAGTTCACTGAACTTCCTTAAAACAGTTATTTTAAACACTTTGTCTGGCAGTTCATACATCTTCAGTTACTGGCACCTTATTTTGTCTCTTTGGTAATGTCATGTTCCCTTGATTGTTCTTAATCCTTGTGGTTGTGCATTGGTGACTGTGCATTTGAAGTAGTAGGTACTTATTCCAGTCTTCACAGACTGACTTTTTCTGGAAAAGCCCTGTAGCAGGCATAGTGAGGGGTGTACCAGAAGCCCAGAGCAGCTGCAACCAGTGCAGTGCTGGGGCACACCAGCAGGCTGGTCCTGTGATGGCTGGTGCAGTGCTGGGGTGAGCCAGAAGCCCAGGGCCTGCTGTTGTCAGCATGGTGCTGCCAGAAGCCCAGGGCAGGTGGATCTGGCACTGCTCTGGGGCATGCCAGAAGCCCAGGGCCTCTGAGGGCTGCCTGCCACTGAGGGCTATCCAGAGGCTAGGGCTACTGAAGTCATCCCAGAGTGTTGTGGCCCAGAGATTGAGTTCACCATGCAAGCCTAAAGCCTTAGGCTGTGTGGTTCTGCCTGGTGCCAGGACAGGTCTAGAGGCTCAGACCATGGATACTGTCCTGGAGTATGGGATCGTGGGTGTCTGCCTAATTCTGGGTTTTACTGCGGCATACTCAGTGTTGGAGTCTAAGGTAAAGTCCTGTACTCACTTCCCTCTCTTTCCACCAAGTGGATAGTATCTTTCTTTGCATTATGCTGCCTGGGGCTTGAGGAATGATGTGAGTAATGTAAAATTATCCTTCCTACTCTCTTCAATATTTTTCTCCTTATTATTATGCTCCAACCAGGTACTGTGATCTCTAACCTGGTTTCCTTAGCACTTGAGAAAGTACTTCAAAATATTTATGGAAAAATAGAATTATAAGATAATATGAATCTTTTCATGAACATTTTGAACACTGTTGTATTTTTATGCATGAGTATTTGTTCAAATGAATGTGTGCGGGGTGGGGTGGTTGCTGGAGGGTCTTACTCCAACATTTTTCTCTGCCTCTCTCTTGAATACATTTTCACGTTAGGAATCTACCCATGTAAGAACTACCAGATAAAGAAAAAAGAGTATGGTCAAGACCCCCAAGAGTCTCATTTTGTCTCATTCGCTATTCTTACCTTTCCACTATGCTGATTTCTATCATCACAGAGTGGTTTTCCAACCTTTGAAGTTTATATAAATAGAATTATATAGTGTATGCTCTTGTGTTTGCCTTCTTTTGCTCGACCTTATGTTTGTGACATTCACCCATGTTGTTCTCACAGTAGTTCATTCATTTTCATTACCTATATTATACGATTGCATAAATATGTCACAATGTATTTATTGATTCTATCCAGGTTGTTTCCTGGTTTGAGTTTTTACAAATAGTGCTTCTATGGATATTTATATCTATGTCTTCTGTAGCTATACATATGCATTTTTGTAGGGTATGTACCTGGAAGTGGAATTGCTGGGTCATAAAGTATATGTGCATTCAGCTGCAATAGATACTGATGAACAGTTTTCCAGGGTGGTTGATTCAATTTAATTGTTTGAGAGTTTCATTTCCTCTACACAAGAAAAGAATTTTTAAAAATGTGGCCACTTATAGGATTAGGGTATGATGAAAAAAGAAATGTTGCCTTAGGAGAAACACCACCTAATAATTTATGTATGTTTGGAATACTTCAGAGTTTATAACAAAGATGATCACTTCCTTTTGTGAAATTTTACTCATGTGCCTACTTGAACCTACTTCAAACCAGATAATGATGGCCAGGATCTATTTTGTCTAGGAAATTTAAATAATCCCTAGAATATTGGAGATACAGGAATAACGTAATTTGTAAGTGCATAGTGTTCCTTTAACTAAATCATAAAAATCATTGCTGTTTTATATGAAAAGTTTATGAGGTCACATGAATGCTTGCTTACTGTGCATATGGTAAGAGCTGTGCATTTCAAGTTAAATATAGGAGCAGTTCTGGCTGTAAAGAAGTAGTTTAAGAAATCCGAAGAACTATAAATGGCCATCTGCTCTATTCTCCATTTTTATTTGCTGAATTAACCCAGTGCAATATTTTAATGAATAATGGGTTGGTATTCCATCTGCTCATTAATTTTTTCACACTATAGAATAATCCATCATTTTTACTGAGTAGAAACAATTTTCTACTTTGTAAAAATATTTTTAAAAATACAAGCAGTGGGTGTAATTCAACTTTCCATTAATTCCAAGTGTATTTTGGAGATGGAGATGCTGAGAACACCTTTTGGATCAGGGTCCTGGGAGAAGAATTTCAGTTCTTTGGGATGACAATGCTTATTGAGTGACATATACATACATACATATATATATATATATATATATACACACACACACACACACACACACACACATATGTATATATGTTAAATAATATATGTATGTTTAGGGTTATTTTGAAAGAACAAGAAAAGAGATGTTCTTTGTACGATCAAAGGTTGCAGAGATGTAAATGGCATCAATGCTAATATAACACTTTGGCAAAAAGAGTGTAAGGATTAGTTCTTTAAAAATAATGTAATACATATGTCATCATCAGAATTGAGCTTATGATATTCCAGTTCTCTACTCAATGCTATGAATCTAAACATCTGCACTCATTTAAATTAAAATTTCATGTACATGTATTTTTACTCATTTTTATTACTTCTGTCTTTTTATTTCTCTTAAGTTGGCATGGCACATTATATGCTTTTGAGCCTTTTAAGGTACATGTGTCTGGGAGTGTTTGTCAGTTTAATGGCATCTTTAATGCCTGCTGTGCCACTTCCATAAGTAGATTCCCTGAAACAGGATTTGACCAAAGGGTTCAAGCTGAATTTGGAGACCTGATGGGTGTAGTCAGAGGTGGAGAAGACAAGGAAAGGGGCTTTAAAGTAAGCTGGTATTGATGATTTTTAAGATTTCTACATCATTTACCCATTTTTTTCTCTCTTGGTGGTTTTCTAGTTCAGTCAGTTTAAAATAATTTATCAACAGATTTTGAAAAGCCTCCATTCCAATTCTTATCGGTTGAGGACCTAGGGTATTCTTACCTGGCAGTGGAGATATGTCATTTCCTTTAATATAAGGAGTATGTTGTACAGAAAGAATGATGAATAATTAGTAACAATATTCCTATGGGTTATAGGAGCCTGTACTACATTAATATCATTTTGAGAAAAAAAAACTAAATTCCAAAGATTATGACTTAATGAACTAACCATCATGTCTAAATTTAGTGAACTATCTTAGAGGTATACATTTTAACTCCATCAGATTTTATTTATATCTTCTTTCTATTGGAGTAGATAAATTTATTTTATTTGCTAAATTTATTTTATGATTATTTATTTACCCCTTAGAGTTTGCCTATGAAGTTATTACACACTTATATTTTCGTAAATCTCTTGGCCTCCACACATTGTTCATATGATCTCCCACATCCAGTTTTTTCCCATATTGCTAACCAGAGCTTCTAATATAATCAGGACTATTCCATCCCAATATGTGAAGTAAATGACATATAATGAATTTTTTTCAAGAGAAGGTTCCGTTAAAAATTCAAAGACCAAGCAAAAATGGAACTCAGAAATTAAATAAGTCAACATTTTAAATGGTCTAATATAACAATTCAAGGATTTCTCTTTGGTTGAATATGAATAAAAAAATGAATGAACAGATAGCTCCAAATTGCAAAGAGAATTTTTTTTTCTGCTGGTTATGCCTTGGAGGATTGTTACTTTCCATTTTCTACACTCTTGTAAAACTTAGTTTTGAAACAGACTGTGGAGGTCTTTGGGAATCTGGGTTCAGGGAAATGACACTGCAAAGTGTTTCCAGGGGCTACAAAGCATATATAATCGACAGTAATCCATTGTAAACTGAGGCATGCGTGTGATTTATATCTTATAGGAGAGGACTCTGTCAATCAAGGCAACACCAAGACTAGAACTCTGTTGATGCTGACACCCAACATGTGACAGTTGATTCATCAGTAGGTCCTCTCAGATAGAATTATATATCTTCAAGATCAGAGGAAAATTTTCTTTAATTATGAAGCAGGAATATAACAGAGGAAAATCATTGTGTTCTATGAAAATTTACCCATAAATCTATGGAAATAATCCCATTAAATATACTTTAATGTAAAATACACCAAACTTTAATGTTTCTGATAAAATTTGGTGATGGCAAATGAACAATATAGCCTTCCCCTTAAATCTCCAAGAAATCATACTTGACAGGGTCCATTTACCTTTCTCCTTTATGAAGCTATTAGGTAAGCTTCACAAGAGCATCTATTACAGTCTCTTCACTACTGTGTCCCTAGGGACAACACAGTGCAGGGTGTGTAGGCGCATAGGAGGATCTCAGAAAAATGGATACTTACATAAAATCATGTATCTGGGCATGGATTCTGGTATCAGATAGCCTGGGTTCAAATTCCAACTGCTACAATTAATGGTCTCTGTACCCTTGGGGAAGTTACTTCTCCAAGTTTCAATTTATGCATTTGCGGATGAATGAGTTACCCTTCTGAGTTATTGTGAAAATTAAGATTTTATTTAAAAAAAATTTTTTTTTTTTTTTTGTCTTTTTCCGTGTCCAGCAACGGATCGCAACCCTCAGTGTCACCCCCGTACCGGACAGGGACCGGCAACGGGATCACAACCCTCAGTGTTGCCCCCGCGCCTCGCTCAGCCAGTGAGCGGGAACCGGTCTGTATGTGGGATCCGAACCCTCGGCGGGAGCGCCACCGCGCTTCCCAAGCGGCGCACTAGCACAGTGCGCCACCGGGCCGGCCCTTATTTTTTAAAATTTTAATTAATTTACTTATTTTTAAATTCTCAATTTTTAGCAGCCAATTATTTTCCAGAGTCTACATTTGTGCCTTATATTATCTAAAATACCTTTTAGAAATAATTAAAGCATGAAGCATTTAAATGATGTGCAATAATGATGCCTTGTATTTTAAAAATCATTGAATATTTCAAATATTTAATATGCTTGAAATTAAGATTTTATATATTAAATGTTCAGTTCCATGCCTGGCAAATTTTGTGCTCAATAAATGGCAACCATTTCATATAATAAATCCTGTCTTATCTAGAATTATTCATTTCTTTTTAAACAATAATTTGGGAAGGGGAGTGAAGCTTATGTATGCATATAAAAAATTCTAGGGGATTTCTCAGGCCATTACTGACTTCCAGTGTCCCCAGTATGATTTATTTCAATCAACATCCTGAAGTGTGAGGAATTGGTGTTATTTCCCTGTGTGATCAATCAACTGATAGCTAATTTTTAAATTAATGTTGTCTTCTTCCCCTCTTCCTTTGCCTTAATTATATACCTTGGTGTCAGAAAAGGAAAAATAATATCAATAGTTTGAAATTCATCAGAGAGTCAAGTATGTTTATCAAAATCCATAAAGAATGTTTGATTATAGTATTTGTTGCAATGGAAGTGTCTGTGTTAATTATCCTGTTAACCAGTATAATCTACTTCTTTATTGAAATGGTCTATACAATCAATGTTTTACTTTCTTGTGTCTGAAAGAACATTATTTGTGGTTTTCTGAAATGGAAGAGACAGATAGTACCAAATCTTTGCTTTGTAGCCCATTCCCCAGAGAAGCTTGTAGCTGTGTTGAAAAATAAATAAATAAATAAATAAACTTCAGGCATATTGCTTGAACTGTATATTGGGATATCATAGTAATTTTTAAAATCTTATCATGAAAAGCTCAAGGGTACCTATGTGATCAGCCAAAGAAATATATCAGGCTTAAAAACAAGCAGAAAACCAGAGACACATCAATTCTCCTTTTTAATTGTTACGTTACTTTCTTTTCTTTTGTTCTCCAATTTACCTACCAACATTTTACAATGTTCAAAGAAAATAAAAATAGACACTTATTTGATGAAATGAAAGTAATAAAATTATAAAATTAACATTTTAAAGAGAGCTTTTGGAGAGATTATATGGTTGTTTTCATATGAAAGAACATTTTTTAAGAGAAACAAATATTAGTTTTATTTCAATAAAAATATGAATGCCTATTTAAAGCAAACAGTATGCTAGGAGTCATGGGCCTACTGATATAAACAAGATATGATCACTACCCTCAAAGAGCTTCCAGTCTATTTGATGAAACTGGGCAATGAACAACTATGTAAAATAAGACAAAATGAAATACATGTGACAAGAATACAAAGCCCCAAACCTGCCAAAATGTGTCAGAGAAGTCTTCACTGGAGAACTGGGATCCTGAGTTAATCACTACAGGAGTAAGTAGCCATTTCTAAGCTAAAAAGAAGAGGAAATACATTCCCGGAGAAGGAATGTCATCATATCGTCATCAAATTGTGAAGGTTTAGGGATCAGCAATGGGTCATGCTTGGTTGGAGTAGAAAGTGCATGAACAGGAGGGGTAGAAACAAGACTGGAGAGTCAACAGCAGGAGCTTGAATAGAGCATCCAGGGGCCTGGACTTCACAAAGTAGGTGGAGGCCACTGAGGGTGGCTGAGGGTGAAACGATGTGACCTGTGTCAGGAGAGGCAGCAGGGTGGAGGCTGGTAGGCAGTTAGGATACTGGCTGGTCCACCTAAGAGATGATGGGGACTCAATTTAGGACACTGTCAGAGAGGAAAGAGAGTGTGATATGGGAGTGCTTGAGCAGGTGCAATTGGTAGGGTGGATATGGTGGGCAAATAATGAGAGAAGTAATTGTTGAAGCTGTTCCTGGTGTGAATAAGGAGGAAGATGTTACTGAAGACATGAACTGAATAGGAGACCCAGGATGAGGTGCCTGCGTGGGCCCTACGAGCAGCATTTGACTTGCTTGACCACACCTTTCTTCACATACTTCGCTTGGCTTCCCCGACCCCTCTCTCTCTTTCAGTTTTCCTTCAACCTCACTGGACCCTCCTTATGAGGATCCTTAATTAGAGCTGCTACGTCTTCCCAACTTCTACCTCTTGGTGATTTCTAAGGCTGAGTAATTGATTCCCCTAACTTAAGTGTGCCCACTCATTCCCAAGTTCATGGCTCATAAAGTTATCTCCAGGTAGGATAAATTTAGCTCCAGCTCCACGCTTTCCACCTTAGTCCCAGACTCATCCACCCAGCCGCTCACTGTGCATCTATTAGACATCTCAAACTTAACATGCTCACAAGTGAAGTTGTGATTAATGCTTCCAACCGGGTGTTCCCTTAGTTTGCACATCTCAATGGACGGTCACTTCATTGTTCAAAGAGGCTCAGACCGAAGCCCTCAGAGTTGTCCTGGACTCTACTCTCTCACACAGCAGCCACAGCGACCCTTTCAAAACAGACCTCAAGTAAAGATGCCCTTCTGGTGGTGCCTCATCACACATGACTTACAAGGCCCTGTGTGAGGAGCCACTCTGCCACCTCTCCGACCTGGCCTCCTTCCACTCCTGTCTTCCCTGGCTTTGCTTCAGCTGCTCCGCTTAGTCTCCACTGGTCGCTTCAACTCTGCAAGCAGTCTCCCTCTTCAGAGCCCTTTCACTTGTCAGTCCCTCTTCCTGTAATGTTCTTCCAAAAGAAAGTTGCAGAGCTCCTCCTTTACTTATTCAGGTCTCTGCTCCAAAGTCATCTTATTAGAGAGGCCACCTTATATAAAATGGTAGCTACCCCCATTCTCTATTCCCTCACCTCTTTTGCCTTCTTTGCAGCATTTATCATCTCATGTCTATTATGTTGGTATTTCTTTCGTGTCTGTCTCTTTTTGGTAGAATTTAAGCACCTGGAAATTTTATTTGTCAAATATATCCTATATGCCAGCCATTCTTTTAAGAACTTTACAAATATTAACTCACTTAATATTTATAACAACCCCATGACAGAGGTAGCATTATTCCTAGTTTGTAGACTAGGAAATTGAAGCACAGAGAGGTTAAGTAAATTACTTAAGATCTCACAGCTTGTTTGTGGTAGAGCTAGGACTCAAACCCAAGCAGTCTGGCCTCTTCACCACCACAGATTTTGCTGTCTTTTGAAAGCAGGGACTTAGTTTTTTTCATTATACCACTGTTTCCCTGGCACTTAGAATGTGGCCTGGCTCTGTTTTTAATAAGTAAATAAACTTTAGGTATATTTATTTTTGGCGGTGGTACAATATCTCTTTCCTATGCTCAGAAACCAATAGAAATATAGAAAGATAAAATCAGAAAGTTTGTTTGTATTCAAACACCATATAGTATTCCTTTCAAGAATAACATTTGTTTATTATCCTTTTTTTTAAAGCTCTCTGGATTTTTGAAATCTGTCTGCATGATTCCATTTTCTATTAAAACACTGCTATTATAAACTCAGCAGTAAATACTGAATATTAAATACTTGATTGCTTTCTTATGGTCATGTGCTGAGTCTAGCAAATTAATCAAAAGAGTTTGTCTCAAAAATTTCCTCCTTTGGATTGCACTGTAGGAAATAGTCCATAAAATGATATTTTATGAGAAATGTTAGCTAAATCTAACTGAGCAAGCCTGTGTTGATCATGACAAGTGCCAAGCGCTGTGCTAGGCAGTTAAGTATAAAGACCTTTAAGGTATCCCCCATCCAAAGAGTTCACTGTACAGGAGACAATCTAGTTAATAGGTACAAAAGTTATTATGAGGGCACAGCAGGAACACAGAGCTATCTGTTTAGAGAACTGGGTGAAGAGGAAGAGGTAATGGAAATCTTGGTGGAGGAGAAGATGTTAGGTATCTTAAGAGGTTAGTGAGTATTTGCAAGGCTGGGGGCAAATTAGGGATTAGGGTGTTGGTGGTGATGCTGGGTGGAAGGCTTTCCAGACGGAGGAAAAAGAATAAATAATGGAAACGTCCCATGTTGTGAATCTTTGTATAAGTTGGTCTTTCATGGGGAATAAAAGTCTATTTACTTTGAAAAGCCAATTTCTTGTTAGTTCTATTAGTTGCTATAAGATTATTGAAGGCTCGGAAATGTGTATGTGTAAAATTGTTGACAGGATACAAAATAATATGTTACCATTTTACAGGCACTTTAAAATGTATTTCCTTTTATTATGAAAATGTGAAATTATGGCTTTATTTCACTTCTTTCTTTTAGAATTGATATTTTGGCACAGTTTTAGAAAGTAACCATATTTCTACAAAAGCTAGTTAAATTTTTGCTGAATTTTAGGTTTGTTTCCATCTCAAAATCATTTTTGTAATAAGATTATTCTTAACATTTATTTATAATGTATCTTTAAAATATATCCAATCATTTTATTTGTGGGTAAAATTTGGCATAGGTATTTTGTGAAGCTCCATACATCTTTGATGAAACGTCTAGGTTTTGCTTTAAGAAAAATTTGCACGACAACACATCTTAGGTTTTATGATTTTGAACATTCCTTACATTTGCATCATGCTTTACAGTTTACAAAGCCTATTGTCTTGACAGCTTGCTTCACCTACTTTGTTTCAGTTGATCCTAGCAATAGTTCTGTGAGTTAGACAAAGGATAACTAGTTCAGAATTCCGTGTATAAGTCCCTGCTTCTCTTTTTTCCCACTCTTCAAATGACTGGATGCGATATGTTCAGATAGCTGTTGAGAGCACGTAATTCCAAAAAAGGTATCAGGGCACCACACAAGGTCATTGATCAAGTGGCATAGTCAGAGCAACATCGATGGACAGTGGGTCATGTGACTGGGGTTTCAATCAATCTTGAACCATTCATCACCGAGATGTAGAACCCATACATATCACTAGACTTTTCTGGGTCTCAATAAATCATATCTCAAAATTTTTGAGTTGGAAGAGAAGAGACTAAATCATCTCCAAGGTCCCTTTGAGTTTGAAGTTTAAGACTTGAAGTGAACTTGAAAGTAAATAAAGAAACATGAGCAAAACCATTAGAAGAATCTGTTAGAAGATTTTGGTAATGCATAGAGGTTTTAAGACCTTGTGACACAAGTGCATTTGGAATGTTATCCTGTGCATTCTACAAAAGGGGAGCATTTCTTCTTAGGTAATGTACTAAAAGCTGGTTTCAAAGCCATATTAGTACCTTTTGATATACCTCACCTCAGTTTACTTTGGTAAGACAGTTGCTCCATCTAAGTGATCTGCTTCTATTAGAAATATTTGATTTTCCTTAGTTGTCGTAAATAAAAGTTTTCTGCTAACTATTTAAAGAAGGGGATCAAAAGAATTATTTTCAGATTTTGTAGATTAATGAAAATACAGTTACACTGGATAGGAAATGTTTTGTTTGTTTTTGGTCAGACAGTATTTTCTAAACTATCTGTCTATGAAATGTGGAGTGAAAAATAAACTTATAGAAGCCATTTTTAAAAAGTAAGAATGGTATCAAATGTTGATATTCTAGAGCATGTATTTTTTTATGGAATATCTTATATAGTGAGGAACCCAGATCCCTTGGTAATTGTTGGGAATTCATTGTTTTCTTGTGCACTGATTCATAGACTAGATAAGTGATGAGGTCAGAACTTAGATTTATTGCCACTGATAGTGTATTTTCTAGGGAAATGCGGAACTTTCTTTTACATCATCTTGGATCAAAGGCTGCATTTATCACCAGTTCCTTAGAAAGTACCTTTTCTGAATTTTCTGTGTTTCTGTTTGGGAAAACTCTTAATTTCTTCTCATTAACAGCACTGCCACAAGTTCCTACTTTTAAAATAATTCCTATGTAAATTCCAGTGTGCATGAAACCTACCTACAAGCCCCTGCTTCTAGAAGCAGAAAATATTCTAATCAGGGCCCATATTTGAAGTATTTTTTAGAAATTAGTCCGTTTTCCAACAAAAAGATCACTGCACAAGAAAATTATGGACTTCTGATCATCCATTTCTATAGATTACACAGAACTGTGAGAAGAAGAGCTTCATTAACCCAAAGCTCAAATTATTATTTTATGTCTCTGAAATGACTTATTGAGTAGTTGTATTAATTCTATTTCCTTTCTTCAAGTAACGTAGATAAAAAGTAGTTGGTTAATTCTTGAAAGGCTGAATCAGTATCTTATTAATTTGTTTCCCTGGCACCTGGTTGGTGTCAGTAAACAAAGAGCCTCATAGGATTTCAGCTGAAGGACAAATACACAGGATGCTTATTACAGAACAATTCATAAGATAATAGTGGCAAAAAGGTCATCTCTTTTTTTCGTAAATGTGTTTTAGAGACATAAGAGTTCAGAGTGAACGGAAGGCTTCCGAACTTTAATATACTTAGTACTGGCATCTTAAACTAATTTATGGATATGACTTTTGTAGTATGTCATGGGGATAATTTGTCTACAATCATTTCATAGGCACTGAATAGCTATCCTGTAATAAAAGTCCATCATTACTATATTCAATCCGACTTAAATACAGAATGTAAGTTGTACTCTAGTGTAGAATGCATTTAAATACCTTGATTAAAGCCCACTAACTCAATTTCAAATGACATTTCATGCCCTTAGTCTTAGTTTTTTCCCCTACATGGTGAATCCCTTTCCTTGGCTTCTCATCATATTCATTGATTCTACTTTTCTATTAGTTTACAGAAAAATGAGTATTTATATGAGTTTATGTTAATTACAGTTACTTGATTTTAAATTGTGCAGTAGTGAGGCTAATTTAAATATATTGAGTTATCATGGTTGAACTGCATTTGAAGAATCAGTCTGTACTTCCAATATAGCCATTCACTGACATTTATTCCCTTTCTGCATCTTTTGGATTTTGGCTACTGTTAATACAGCCCAAGGCTTTCACTAAGGGATGGGGTTTAGTTCCAATTTAACTGAGCTGGTAAAAGTAAACCTGAACTATGGTAGTTGTGGTTTCACTGGAAGAAGACAAGGGATGAACAGAATGCTAGAATTAACTCAGTTTCTCTAGGTCAGTGGTTGTCAATGGATGGTTCCAGACTAGCAGCAGCATCATCACCTGAAAAATTCTCAAATCCCACCCAGATCTACTGTATGAGAAACTCTAGAGATGTAGCCCAGAGATCTGGTTTCACAAGCCCTCCTGGTGAGTCTAATACATGCTCAGATTTTAGCACCGTTGCTTTAGATCTTCTCTTGATGTGGAGGTTTCTCTGGGGATTAAAACAACTAAGAATACCATCTCATCTCAGGGAAGTCCAGGTAACAGAACCCAAACCTCAATGGACTTAAACTGAAACTCAACAATATACATGAGTTTCTATGTCAGATGAACTTGAGCTCATACCCTAGTGAACAGATTCCTAACTCACGTATCTTGGGCATACCATTTGAGCTTTGGGTTTCTCACCTACAGAGTAAAGCCTGTCCTTCTGGGCTGTTGTAAGGATGAGAAATGACATATGAAAAGCAAGAACCAAATTTGCTTTTATCACGTTGCTAACGAAGCTTAAGTGTTGGGGCTCTCACTTACACAGGTCTTGAAATAATAGTTTTGGGGATTTTTTTGTTTTGTTTTATTTATTCATTTATTTATTAAGAACGTTCATGAGATACAAAGCTAATTGTCACCCCTCATGTCCATGAAGTGAGGGCCAGACTCATACGGGCAGCATACCCATTACCAGAAATTACTTTTAATTTTTGAACCTAATTTTGTATTTTCTTTTTCTTTTTCTTTACTTAAGGACCCTTAAATTGTAGTACCTTCAGGCCCTACGGAATCTGATGCACTGCTGGCAGAGTCTAATGCCTAACACACGGTAGAGGCTTGATAAGTGTTAGTTATTTTGGTACTGAGTGAATTCACTAATCCTGCCACTTTTTGTCAATTACATTCGAGTCTGGAATTGTATTCTGGAACAACTTACCAGCACAGATCATAAAGCATGTGTTGGAGGCATTGTACACATTTATGGATGACCATGAGGATGAATTGTACTTAGGAAACAAAGCTTAAGTGCTGAGGGGTGCGATCTCTCACAAAGCAAGAGTCTGCATGCTTGTCGGGTCACGTGAATTTACGCTTATCTAATACTTGGCAAGCAATGCATATGGAGAGTTGGACTTTTTTAAAACGGCAAAATCCTTTTTAAACCAATGTGAAGTTGCTTAAGATTCAAATGACAATTCTTGTCTGAAAGTCAACTTGTATTCTTTGCCCTCTCTTTGACAATGATTATAGTAATTGAACGGAATATAGTCTTCTCCATTGAAGTGTATGAAAGTAGACACTTAAGGTTACATTTTTAAAGCAGCATGTGTAGACTTAGCCATGTGTCTCCTGTTAATACCAGTGGTGTCCTGCAAGAAAGTGCTTTTGCTCATTTGCTTGAAAATATACCCCACAACTTTAATGCAAGTATTCTACAGTATCATCAATTATCCCATTTTCTATGACTTTTGAATTAATTTTATTTCAGAATGTAGAGTTACCTGAGTGATTTTTTTTTCTGGTTTAATGATGGTTGTGCTAGCATTTTCAGTATTTATCAAGTGCTGCCTGAATCCTTTTGGTTGAAGAGTTGGTTAAGAAAATTACTGTCAAGCTCACTCACCACCATAGTAACCGAATTTTAATACCTTCTGGGGATACAGACATTTATATAATCTAACTCTATGGTGCTGAGGTGCAGTGTATGTAGTGTATTTATGATTGAACAGAAAGTTTCAAACAGCAGCCTGTGAAATTGGATTTTAGATGTAATGTACCATAAATAAGTGCTATAAAGATTGCCTTTAATGCTATAAATCAGATTTTATTGGTTTCAGCTATCTCATTCTGGTTATTGTATTACCCACAAAATCAGAGGAAATCAAAGAGCTGGAATATTTTTTATTTTAATATCCCATATTCTACAGTAATGGCACATGCACTCTTACAGCTTCCTTTTTGGGTAGGTTGGACAAGGTTGACAGGTGGCAAGCCCCAGCAACATATTGGGGGCAGGATAGGTGTAAACAACCAAAATTTGGGACTTGAGACATTTTAAAATTTCCTGTCTGTGAAGTATACAAGGTAGGCAAATTGGCAGATCCTTTCCCTTTCTGAGAAGCTGGCTGTCATGTTTGTGCCAGGCTGATACCTGTAGAGATTGGGAAGTGAGATATGCTTTGCTTCTTCTGCAAGCTTATGGACTTGGGTGATGAGGCTATCTATTGGGGGTGGGGGTGGGGCCCATGCATGACTTATCTGAGTTATTTAAAGCACTCCAAATTTATCCTATAAAATAAAGTTGACTCCTTAAACAATCTCCCAATATTTCATTTAGAATCATTTTCCCCCACCCCCCACTTTGGTGGTTTTCTATTTGGCATGGTTTAGTTAGGAAAATTGACACATACATATTTCTTCATGCTTAAGAAAGCATCCAAATGGGCTTCTAGAGCCCAGGAGGCTATGGTAATCTAAAACTAAACTAGTTAGGACCAGAGCAGTTTTCAAGCTATGTAAAATACAGTTTGTGCTTTGTTTATGTGTAGTTTTCCTAGGTGTTTACTCACACAAGTACTCTGAGTTTGAGATACTGTGAGGATCCTCCTGGGCCTTGAGTGTCTGACTTTCATTTCATTATTCAAGGTTGAAGGCATGTAACCTGATAGAGGCAAGAGGATGGTGGGAATTTCTGGAACATAGGGTATTAGGTATTAGCTGCATCTTTCTTATGCTTCGCCTTTTAATTAATTTGTTTTTACTATTAATAAATTAATTTGTTCCCCACCTGAAAAATAATCCTACTAAGCAATCAGAGAAGACTCTGAAATGATGTGTTTTGTCTTGATTACAAAGAAATCTTTTTTTCACTTTTTAATTTTTATTTTATTGTAAAGAGAATGCTTAGCATGAGATCTGTCCTCTTTAACAGATTTTTAAGTGTGCAATACAGTGTTGTTAACTGTGGATGTAGTGTTGTACAGTAGATCTCTAGAACTTATTCATCTTGCATAACTGAAAATTTCTACCCATTTCTTCTACACCCAGCCCCTAGAAAATATCATTTACTCTCTGCTGTATGAATTTGACTTGTTTAGATATCTCACATTAATGCAATCATGCAGTATTTATCCTTTTGTGACTGGCTATCTCGATAAGTACAATGGTTCGTCTATAGTGTTGCATATGCCAGGATTTCCTTCCTTTTTAAGTTGAATTTCCTTGTATGTGCAAACCACACTCTCTTTATCCATTCATCCATTGATGGACATTTAGGTTTTTTCCAGTCTTGACTATTGCGAATACTGCTGTAATGAACATAGAAATGCATGAGCTCAAAAACACAAGCAGCAAAAGAAAAAATAAACAAATGGGACTATATCAAACTAAAAGTTTCTGCACAGCAAAGGAAACAATCAAGAGAAGGAAACAATCGAGAGAGTGAAATGACAACCTACAGAGGGGGAGAAAATTTTTGCTAACTATTAATCTGACAAGGGATTAATATCCAGAATATCCATAGTCCTCAAGCAATTATACAGTAAAAAAACCAATAACCAAATCAAAAAATGGACAAAGGAGCTGAATAGACGTTTTTCAAAGGAAGACATACAAATGTCCGACACATGCATGAAAAAATGCTCAACGTCCCTAGTCATCAAATTAAAACTACATTTAGATACCACCTCACCCCAGTTAGACTGACTACAAAGAAATCTGATTCTACAAATACTTACGGGATCTCTAACCTGCTGGAGATAAAAGCCAAATATCACATTAATACTGCTAATATCATGTCAATCTTGGTTCAGCAATTACTTATTTTTACAAAAATAGGAAATCTTCTTGGTGCCACCTTTACTTGCTATGAACTAAGCTGGAAGAACTAAGGGGATTACGCTGACCAGGGCTTGACATTTCTGACTGCCAGCGTACTGCTGAAAATATAGCCAAGGAGCTCAGACTCAGACCTGGGAGGTAGCTGGATCCCAGGGTGTGCTTTGGCACTTGTTTTAGGCTGCACTCAATTTTCTGAGAGCCCCATGGGCAGCTGCTACATTGAAGAAGGAACTGTCCCAGTCCAGAAGTATATGTGTAGCTGCAAACAGGAGCAAAGGGGCTTTTTTCTTTAAACACTTGTGACACTTGTTCCCTGATCTTAGTGGAGCATGAAAGAACCTCTTTCCCTCTCTTATCAAGGCCGGCATTCTCCAAGATACTATCACCAACCCAAATCTTGACTATTTGGCCTCAGACCAACAAAGTTATTCTAATTATTATTTTCTAATCCCTTTTGTGGTTCTCTCTCTATGATTCTCTTTAGGCAAATGCTGAAAACATAATATTATATTTTGGTTTATCTGGTTTGATTTACCTCATCTCCTGTCCTAGCCTAATCAGCCCCAGATCACCAGAAATGAATTTTTATTCAGGAAAATCTGGTTTACTTCACCATTTCGATGAAGGAGATCACATACCAGGGGAATTTTGAGGTGTCACACCAAACAAAGGAAAAGATAGAGGTTATTATAGGATTTTGAGGGATAATGGAGTTTAGGTGAAATTTAAATAAGGCAGTGTTTGTATAGGCTCAAAGCAAGGCAGGGCTGTGTGCAAAGGGTTTAACATCAAGTGTGGACTGTGAAGTGAATCTAAGGTCCTGTTTCCCTGGAAACTGCAAAGTTAGGATAGAAGTAGAATGTTGTGTCCAGAAACCCCTTATTTGAAGCTCTGCACCTGGACTGGAAATTGAGGCTGCTTTCTGTGTCAAAGTGACATAGATACTCTAGGCAAAAGTGGGATGTTTCATTTTTACTGATATAATTTCCAAAAAACAAAGTTTTTGATAGTTAGTATATGATTTTAGAAAACAAAGTATCTCCGTGAGGCAAAAAGCAGTAGTCACCCCAAAAGGGGGATTGTTATGACACTTCATAGCTGTAGTATGTACTTAGGAGAAATATTTCCTGGCAAATTATCAGCTGACTTTATCTGTGTCTATTATTCCAGTTTGTTGAATGGCAAGGTACAATTTTTGCTTTCTCAGTCTGAATAATTTTTACTTTCTTACTCCTTACCACAGTTAGGAAAGCTTACTTTGCAAAGAATAAAATATTCAAAATAAATGGGGTTAAATAGTTAAGAAAATGTATAGGCTAACAATAGAAAAGTCCAGGAAAGGAAAGGAAAGGGCTTCAGGCGAGTGTTGATCAGGCAGCATTAAAAACCACTAAATATCTCATTTCTGTTCTTTCTCATGCTCTTCATATCATTTGCTTTGCTGTGTCTTCAGTAGAGCTTATTTTGAAACTCATTATAATTAAATGTTGGACTTTATTTTGTATCCTTTATAATTCTTATTCTTTCATATTTTACACATTTTTTCTCCATTATCTCTTAATAATTTATCATCTCTATCTTTTAGTTCACTTATTCTGTCTTCATCTGGGTCTTCTTTAGCTGTTTAATCTGTGTCCTGGGTTTTATATTTTAATTATTTTATTTTTAGAAATTCCTGGTAGTTATTTTTCAGGTCTGCCTGGCTTTGTGATAGCACTCACGCTTTTTTACATAATTTCAATATGTCCTCAGTCATTTTAAATATATTTAATTTTTATTCTATATCTCATAGTGCTATTACCTGAAATCCTTAGCAATCTATTCCTTTTTTAAAAAATCTATTGACTCTTACATGGATTTATTTATTTTTTAAGTTTTTATTTGGTAATTTTGGATCATGAAATTATTTTGCCTGAGGCTTTATTCATTAATATCCCACACAGCCTGGGTTGAGTGTTACGGTGGGGGTGGGGTGGAAGGCAGGAATCTCAGGAGTATTATTGGCCAAGAATATTGTATGTGAAATTTTCAGGTTGGGGATTTCTGTATCATGCTATATTTTAGACCCTGAATCTATGTGAGAGCATGTCTGTGAGTATATATTCTCAGGGAGTCATCTATTCACCTAGATGCTAGAATATCTCCCTGTGCTGGGGGACAAGGACAGACACATATTTTTAATCCATCATTTCTCAGAGGACTAGGCTTTATACTTCACATGCAGACCCAGTTATAGTTCTGTGACATTTTGCAGACCGAAGGCATCATCTCCTGTCCCCACACGAGCTAAAAAAATGCAAGCTTCTTGGTCATAGGAGTGTCATCTAATCTCTGCCTGTACCCAGCTTACTCTTCCTGCTCTGGTCTTCAGTTCCTTTTTTATTTTACTTTTCATTTGGATTTCCATCTCTCATCTGTCTGCCTATCTGCTTCCGGGGAAGGCAACTCTGCTTTCATCACCTGACTTTGCTGAGAGATTTCCCTTACTTTCTATGGGCTCAGCCATTCACTTAAAAGGTGGTTCGTTATATTGCACTTGGCATTTCTAAGTGCCCTGTAGCAAGTGGGTTTCCAGGTTACTAGTTGTATTAGTCAGTGTTATCCAGAGAAACAGAACCAATAGGAGATATATATCTGTATACGTAGGTATAGATATGTCTACGTCTATCTATATCTCTCCCTCTTTCTCTCTGTCTCTCTCACCACACACACACACACACACACACACACACACACACACACACACAAAATCATATGCCATATGCCGCATAACAATATTTCAGTTAATGTTGGACTGCATATACAATGGTCGTCCCATAAGGTTATAATGGAGCTGAAAATTCCTATTGGCTAGTGATGTAGCTGTCCTAACATCATAGCACAGTGCATGACTCACGAAGGAGCAATTGGCTATACTGTAGAGCCGAGGTGTGTAGTAGGTTATACCATCCAGGCTTATGTAAGTGCACTCTGATTTTCACACAGCGACGAAATCACCTAATGATGCATTTCTCAGGACATATCCCTGACATTGAGCAATACATGACTGTATTCCTTCCTTCCTTCAGAGGTAACACTTCTGATTTTTGTATTATTAATGTCACTGGGTTTCTTTACACCTCCAAAAATATATTTAAACATATATATATGCCTGCTTTTGGATTTTATATAAATGAAATTATATAATATTTTTTCTAATTCACTTTCATTTGCTCGGTATTTTTAAAAAATTCACCCATACTGGTGTGTGTAGCTGGTGCATTAATCATTTACACAACCACAAAACATAACAATGAAAATACATATATGTATATATACACATACACAGAGAGAGAGAGAGAGAGAGAGACTGAGAGAGAGAGAGATTGAGATTAATTTTGTATAAGGAAGGAATGGGCTCAATTGGCTCATGTGATCGTGGACGCTGGGAAGTCCATCCCAGGAGAGCTATCTGTATTGTCAATTATATGACCTGAAGGGCTGGCTTCCAACCTATCTTGAGCTTCATTTTAAAGCTATATTCCAGGTGTCACACAGGTGGTGCCAAGCAGCTTCTAGGGGCAGGAATGGTTTGCCAGTTTTGTTAATGTCCAACAAACAGGGAGAGTGTCTCCCTAAGAAGCTCTTTCAGAAAACCTAGGAGGGGGCCGGCCCGGTGGCGCACTGCTACAGTGCGCTGCTTGGGAGCGTGGCGGTGCTCCTGCCGAGGGTTTGGATCCCACATACAGACTGGTTCCCGCTCACTGGCTGAGCGAGGTGCGGGCGCGACACTGAGGGTTGCGATCTGTTGCCGGACACGAAAAAAGACAAAAAAGGAAAAAAAAAAAAAGAAAACCTAGGAGGAATATTTTCCCCTAGAAGCCTCCTAAATATTTTCCTGTGTCTCATCGGCTCTTGTTTCATTAACTACTTTGAATAAACACTGTTGTTAAGGATTGGAAGATATTGACATGTTTAAACCAGTCATAGCCCAGCTGGGTTGCTGAGAGGGGCGTCTCATTCCCCAGTAGCATGCAGGTTGTCTGACTAGGGGTGCAAATCCAAAAGAGGAGAGGAATGTTTTTATCAAGAATGTTTTTATACAAGAAGGGCTAAGAAGGGTGACCAAAAGTAGCCAATGTCACATATTGGCCATTGTATTACTCATATTTCAATTTAATTTGATTTTCAGTTTATATATATGCATGGTTCTGTTTTAAAACTCCCAATTCTGCTTCATTGATTTATTTAAGTGTATTTAAACCAGTATTTTACTGTCTTAAAATACACCATTATCACTGACATTATAATAATAATAGTATATGGGATGACAAGTATTCCATCTTATTTTTTTCTCCAAGTGTATTTGGGCTGTTCTTGATTCATTTGCTATTCAATATAAATTTTGAAATCTACTTGTCTATAGAAAAATTGGGGAAGAATTGTAATTTTTATAATATTGAGTCATTCTGCTCATAAATCTGACATTCCTGTCAAATTTTTGTTTTTTATTTTTTTGTTTAAAATGAGTAATTTTTAAAAGAAGAGTGGCATATCATTGGTAAAATTTCTTGATACTTACATTACTAGGTCTAATTCTAAACAGTATATTTTAAAATTAACATTTCTTATCTTATTGTTGCTGAAGTATGAAGATACAGATGATTTTGAGTATTCATTTTATATTCATCAGTTTTCCTAAAGTATCTTATAAATTATAATACCTAATCTGTACAATTTTGTGTACCATGAATACACTTATATGTTTTGAAGACAGTTTTGTTTTTTTCCACTCTGATTCTTGTATTTTATTTATTTTCATTTTCATACTTTAAAATTTATTTTTATTTTAAAATTTCTTCATTATACTTCATTCGGGATTATTGTTTTTCTTTCTCTACTTTTTAAGTTTGATGCTTAGTTCATTAAAGATTTACCTTTTTCATACTTATAAGTTTATAAATTTTCTTCAGTATTTATTAGCTGCATCTGGCAAGTTAGAATGTATAATTTTTAATTATTTTTCAGCAGTTCATTTTAAAATTTTATCATGATTTCCTTTATGATCCATGTGTTTTTCAGCATATATTTTTTTTAAAAAAAATTTAAATATATAGATCTTGTTCTAAATTTTTTTGTCTTTAATTTTTAACTTATTTTATGTTCATAAAATACAGCCTATATGATGCCAGTCTTTTGAAATATACTGAGACAGGTTTTGTGGCCACTCGTGGGCAGTTCTCATAAACAATTCATATGTTCTTAAAAGGAAGGTGTATTCCGAAGTTGTTTGGTTTATTTTTTTATTTACTTATTTATTTTTATTTTGAAAAGTTTAGTGCTTAAAAAAAAGTACCAAAGCAGCCATTCTAGAAAAAACAGAAGCTTGTTGGACCTGCTCACGCTTATTTTATGGTTAGATGTTACTTTTATCTTGGATGATGTATACAGGAGTGGGTGGATGTAATAACATTTTCGGGGCTTAAAGCCACTGAAGTTCATCCTCAGCCACCTCTTCTCCATGCGCACTTGGTTCCTAAGCCCTGTTGATGTTGCCTGACTGGCCACAGTGGATCATCTCGAATTATCTCTTAGGGCTTTCGCTGTCTGTGACCAGGAGTGCTAAAGCAGCCTCTTTAGCTCGCTCTCCCTTCCTGTCCATCCATGTCTGGTCCTTCTAAATCAAGGTTATGTTGTCTCAATCTTATCTCCTTACTGAATTTCTGTTTGCACAGTCTATCAATTTCTGAGAGATTGTATTAAAAACTCCCATTATCTTGATGAATTTGTTGATTTCTTCTGGCGTATCTGTAAATTTGCAATGTATATATTTTAAAGCTACATTATTAAGTTTTATGTAAGCCTAAAATGGTTATTTCTAATTAGTTAATTATACTTATCATTATAAAGAAGGCTTATTTGCCTCTGTTCATACTTTTTGGGGGGGGTTATTTGTTTGGCATAACTTTTCATTCTTTTGCTTCCTTACATGCTCAGAATATGTGTGTGTGTTTGTTTATATACATATCAATGCACATATACAAATATACACACATACACAAATAAAATGTATACATATGCATGTGTATCTAATAATCTTTTAAAAAATATTGGATAAGTTATTTCTTTGGGATTTCATTTTGCCTTTTTGTGTTGTTCAATTTATGTCTTGTCTTGTTTTTAAATTTTTCCTTATTTCTTGCTTCCTTTTGATTATCTTCCTTTTGGTTACTTATTTTTGAAATTTATTCTCTGTGCCTATTTTTTAGTGGTTACTGTGAATATTTTAATATGCATAATTAGCACAGTTTAAAGTGAGTTGTTATTTAACTTTTATCCCAAATGATACAAAAACCTTAGAATGCTTTAATTTTAATCACTACCCTCCTAACCTATTTATGATTATTTTAAGTTTAACGTTCTGTCTTTTTTAATCCTCACAAATTAAACTGGTTTATATACATCAATGTTTGGTTTTATTTATCATATATTTGCAAATAACTTTACTCAGAATCCAATTTTGCATTTCAGACCTTCCATTCGGACTAATTTCCTTTTTTTCTAAAGCATATCCTTCATGATTTCAGTTAGGGAGAGTTTATACATAATGAACACTTACAGTTTCACTTTTTTGAAAATGTCCTTATCTTGCCCTTGTTCTTGAAAGTTAGTTTTGTTGGGTATGGGGTTCTAGGGTGAAGGTTGCTTTCTCTCAATGCATTGCAAACACTGTCTTCTGGCATCTGTTGCTGTGTTAAGAAGCCAACCATCACTATAATTTTTCGTTTATAAGTGACACTCCTTTTTTCAAGCTTCCTTTAAATATGTTTTTTATTTTCATTGTTATGTACTTTCAATATGCCTAGTTGTGGATTTCTTTTTATTTTGTCAGCTTGGAAGTCATTGAACTTTTGGGATCTGAAATCTAGTGTCTTTCAAAAATTGTTGAAAATGCTAGTTATTATCTTTTTAAATATTTCCTTCTCCCAATTTTATCCATTAGCTCCCTTTAAAACACCATTTAGATAAACTTTAAACTTTCTCAGTCTAGTCTCTCTCTCTTTCCTACTTTTTTCTGTTTTCAATATTCTTATCTCTGGGTTGATTATTTCAGGACTATATTCAAGCTCATTAATTCTCTCTTCAGCTATGTTGAATTTACTGTTAAGTTTTCCTACTGAATTTTAAATTTTATTTAAAAACTTGCATCCAAAGTGTTCTTTTAAAAACTAGCTTTAAAAAAGATGTATTATTTTTCATGTTTCCAAGTCTTTCTTTTACTTCTTAGAGCATGTTGAACAAAATTCTTTTATGAGTACTATGGATTCAATATATGAGGTATTTGTAGGTCATTTTGCTGTCTTTCATTCTTGATGTGCTATTTCTGTGTGTGTTGTGGTTTTTTAATTGCAATTACCTTGTTTTTCCTAAAATTATCTTGAGAACTGTTTGCTCTATAGCTTGATGTTGAGTTCCTCCAGAGAAGATGTCTAGGGCTATTGGCTACACATTTAATTATTTTCTATGCTTAAGGTTTTCCAGTCCACACAGAAAGTATGAATTGAGTCATACATTCTTATTTCCCATAATGATTAACTTATGATTACTAGTTCTTGAGGAGATTGTTTTTCTTCGTACCTAGGTTCAAGTTCCTTCGTTCTCCTTTCCAGATTGTTTATCATGTAACCTTGCACGTTGGGGTCCCAGCTTTATGCAGAGCTCTACTAAGTTACTCACTTGGAGCAGACCCTGGCTCCGATCTCTTATCTCCTGTATTGACAAGGCATCCAAATAGAATGTCAAGGTCACAAGTTTCAGCCAATTTCCTTAGGACCCCTGAGGCTTTGATGCTGGTTTACCTTTCTGGGGTTTGGCTTTCACTTCATTTGGGGGCTTCACTTCATTGTGGACACCTTATTTTCTCACCAGTTCATAGGTGGCTTTAAAAATATACCTTAAAAAAATGATTATTCAGGGCCGGCCCGGTGGCGCACTGCTACAGTGTGCCGCTTGGGAAGTGTGGCGGTGCTCCCGCCGAGGGTTTGGATCCCACATACAGACTGGCCGCTCACTGGCTGAGCGAGGTGCGGGAGCAACACCGAGGGTTATGATCCTGTTGCCGGTCCCGGTCTGGTACGGGCACGACACTGAGGGTTGCGATCCATTGCCGGTCACGAAAAAAGACAAAAAGGAAAAAAAAATGATTATTCAGTTTTTTGGAAGCTTTCTAAGGGAAGGTGGTTGAAGAATTTAAAACTTTCAAAAATAAGAAGTCTTCTCTAAGTTGGCTTTTTTGATAGTGACTGTTAGAAAAGGGATATGGATAAAAATTACTTTGAGTTTTACATTTTTTTTTTTTTCTGAGCAGTAAGGGGGCCGTAACCCTCGGCACGGTGTGGTCTGCACCACGCTTAGCCAGTGAGTGCACTGGCCATCCCTATATAGGATCCGAACCCGCGGCCTCGGCACTACCAGTACCACATTCTCCCGAGTGAGCCACGGGGCTGGCCCGGGTTTTACATTTTTTACAAGTGTAGCTCACCACTGTAATTAGAAGTCAATGGGTTTCAGTACTCTTAAATGTAAAATAAAGGCAGAAACATTCTCAGTGTAAAAATACA
The DNA here is from genome assembly GCF_000696425.1 of Galeopterus variegatus. Classification (NCBI taxonomy): domain Eukaryota; kingdom Metazoa; phylum Chordata; class Mammalia; order Dermoptera; family Cynocephalidae; genus Galeopterus; species Galeopterus variegatus. The sequence continues at coordinate 44,799 of NW_007727887.1, forward strand.
AATGCCTATGAGACAGAGATTGTTGTTAATTTCCTGTGAGGAAACAGAGGTCTACAGGACTGGATAGCAATCAAATGAGCTGAGAAGTGATATTTCAGACAGGCACCATGGTTTCAAGGGCAGAATCTGACATACGCAAAATAGCTCCCAGAACTTCTCAGTTTTTTAGAGTAGTTTTATTCTAGCATGGATTGTGGACCTTTCTTCCCCTTTGTAGATCAAGTCTTCTCTATTTCTAAAAATAAAAAGTTCAGCAGCCTGTGGCTCTGTTTAAATCAAAGGGCATAGGAAAAATAAATGTTTTCATCATGAAATATCAGGCATAAATGCTGTAAATTTTGTTCTCAAAAGACTGATAACAGAAGACACTGACTTTGTCCAATAGCCTTAAAAGTTGGAGAGGTAAACAAGAAAGTTTAAGAGTAAACAAAATAGTTTATATGAAAAAAATAAATAGCTACTTATTTCATTTTTCTTGTTCTTTGCACCAACCCTTATGACCATTCTATTGGAAAATTCTATTATCATTAAGAACTGATTCTCAGCACCAGTCTGTCCCATCTCACAGTTACCTACTGCTATCTCAGACATGTTGTAAAATTCCCCAAATGCAATTAATTTCAGTACTCTTTGGCTGTATGTCATATTTCTTGAACATCAACTCAAGATTTTCTCCAGAGAGTATTGTGAAATTCTGAAAAACCCTATTAATTTCAATTCACTCTGGTAGGAATGTCATATATTTCTTAAACACTTGCAGTAATGATAGGATGTAAGAACCAGTACTGTACAGTTCATGAAAACCAAGGGATGCTGAATGCCAAAGCAGAGTGGGAAAAGCTGGCATTGGCAAGCCTAATGCACATGCATCTGGAAATCCATGCAAGTTAGAGCTCAGGTTAGTTGAGGTAGGGGTGATTCCACTGATTGGATCTGCTATAGTTTGAATGTTAATGTCACCTCCAAAATTCATGTTGAAACTAAATCAGCAATGCAACAGTATTAAGAGGTGGGGTTTTTAGGAAGAGATTAGGCCATGAGGGCTCCATCCTCATAGGTATGATTCATGCCTTATAACAGGGCTTCAGGGGGTGAGTTCACCCCTTCCATCTCTGCTGCCATGTGAGGACATAGCATTCATTCCTTTTGCCCTTTTTACCCCTTCCACTATGTAGGATGCAACAAGAAAGTCCTCACCAGACACCAAATGCTGGTGTCTTGATCTAGGACTTTCCATCCTCCAGAACCATAAGAAATAAATTTCTGTTTTTTATAAGTTACCCAGTCTAAGGTATTATGTTAGTAGGAGCAGGAACAGAATAAGCTAGGCCCTAATGGAGAACTCATTTAATCCAAGAATATCAACTGGTGCACAGTTGTTTTGGGGGACCCAGAATACCAGCTAATAAAACTTGGTTTCTGAATACCAAAACATTTTTTGCTTTCTGCAATTCAGTCTTTTCAAATACCTTTGCAAGGCAGTTCCAAAGTACTCGCCCTTGGAAACACAGGAAATTTAGGCTACCATTAAGGACTTAGATGTATGACATCAGCCAAGGAAGATGGGATCACTGGTTTCACCAGTTAGCCACTGTCTGGTTGGCTCTGAGAGCAGTACATAGCATAAACAGGATTCCAGCCTTTAGCAGCTTCCATACTGAAAGTGAGTCACTGTTGTTAAGCAGCAATACCATTTACTTTTACTGTTAGTGTTGGAGATGAAAGTTTAATAGTTTAGGCTGTACACTACACTAAGGATTAAGGAAAACATTACCTCTGTCCATATGGTGCTTCATCTGAATACACCAGGCAAGACCTAAGTAGACATAGAAATCTGGGAATACGTGAATGAGATGTGCATGTTTACAGTGAAATCAGCCGGGTCATTTGTTTGTGTTTCTCCTCTCACTGTGCTGCAAGCCACACTTGTCATCAGAACCTCTTCTAATTCTTTTCCTATCCTTTCATCTTGCTTTTCTGTCACTCTTCTAAACAGCAAAGTTGGCAGTGAGCCTCTTCCCTGCAGCGAGTCAGAATACGGAGAAGCAGATTCCAGCGCCATCCCATGAATCAGTCAGCATGGGTGTGCGCGTCGGCGGGACTAGTGTTCCTCAGACTTCCACATAGAAAGGAGGAATATAAAGTGAAGGCATATGTACAAACACAACAGGGAAAGCAGAAATGAAGAGCAGCCGCAGAAAGCAAAGTAAATCTCAGCTTGGTTCAGGAACAAACAGCACACAGAACTGTTTGCTTAAGAATAAAATGTTTAGTTGAAAAAGGATGAATTAGGGACTGAAATTGTTGAGCACTGATTGAGTGACTACAGTATGCTCCAAAGGAATTAGAAAGAAAAACTTTCAAGTGGAGGAAAATTCAGAAGTCTTTTTTAGTCTTTGACTTCAATTCAAACATAAGGCAATTAAGGCCCAGAGATATAATGGATTTAGCTGTAGGCACTGGTATTAAAACTCTGACCTCGTAGCATCTAGTTCTTGATGTTTCCAATGTCCATCAACGGTCTTGATGACCACCTGTGACTTCAAATGTACGGGTATATTTGGAGGTGGATGTTGTGGACTGGATGTTTGTGTCCCCCTTCCCAATTTGTGTGCTGAGGTGTAATATCCAATGTGATGATATCAGGAGGAGAGGCCTTTGGGAGGTAATTAAATCATGAGGATGGTGCCCTCATAAATGGGATCGGCACTTATGAAGGGGACTCTAGAGAGCTCTCTAGGTCTCTTTTGGCTGTGTGGGGCTAGTGAGAAGTAGGCAGTCTATAGCCCAGAAGAGGGCCATGGCCAGAACCCGACCATGCTGGCTTCCTGGTCTCTGACTTCCAGCCTCCAGAGCAGTGAGAAATAAACTTCTGTTGTTTATAAGCCACCCAGTCTATGACACTTTTGTATAGTGGTCCAAATCCACTAAGACCATGGGTCCCACTTGTGCTGAGTGAAGAGGTGAGCATATTCCTGGCCTCTGCATTCGCACCTTCGTCCTTGCCTCCTCTGTCATTGCTGATATGCATGGCAGGGAGGCGTGGAGAAGAGAAGCAACAGGGAAAGGCTCAAGACAAAATGGCTTATTGTGTCACCAGTACTAAGTAAGGATTTATAAGGCTGGAGATTTGGGCTCCTTTGAAACTCAACCTTGGTCCAACAAATGAAGAGTCTCTGAAGACTTAGTCTCATTCTTTCACTTATTTGTTCATTTATACCTTAATGTATTTATTAAATAATATGCATGAGTGTCTGTGCTATGGAAAAGGTCTTCAAAGACCTCCTTATTGTCAGAAAAATTAGATGTTACTCTTCATTGAGTTCATTCTACTACAATGTGGCATTAACACTGTTTTCCACATTTTCTATGAAAATCTTTACTAGTGAGCCTTCAGGAATTCCCACTTTCTTTCTCTCACTTGTATGTCTCTGAAACATCGTCTCATCATTCGAGGCACCTGCTCCCCAGCTTACCCCCTGAATGGTGTCTTTTCCAGCTATTGCTTCTCTCTTTTGCAAGTTCTTCGTGGGAAAACTCATCTACTGTCAAGAATTATTTCTACTCCTATAAGATTATGAGTCACATGATTCAATCTCAGTCCCTGACTCTTCTCTGAGTTTCAGGATCACATAGCCCAAGGCTACTTCCTACCTCTAACCAATCATAATGTCCCTCTCATTCTGCTTTGTCAATATCTCTTGCATCACCTTACTCTCAGTCCTAATAACACTGCCCTAATATAGGCTCCCATGGCCTTTCACCAAGATTATTAAAATTGTCTCCCAGGGGGGTTCCCTGTTTTCATCTTGCACAAGTAAAATACATTCCCTCTGCTACGTTCCCAGTTTAAACTATTTAAAACACAGATATGAGCCTGTTTCTCTTAGGATTATAGTCTTTCGATGTCCATCTTTCTGATAAATGATAAAGTTTTTTTTTTAAGTCCTTAGTTACCTGGATACTGCCCACTTATGCAGTCTTAATGGCCTATTATTCCCAGCCTGGCCTTTGAGATTTGTAGGGCAAACTGCCTGTATGCCCCTGCCCACCCTTGCTATTCTGTGCCCTCCTGCCTTAGCTCATGCCACTGCCCCTCCCTATGAATTCTTGGCTTAATGCCTATTTTTATTTTTCAGGACTCAGTTCTGATGTAGTTTCCTCCCAGCAGTCTTCCTGACTATACCACCAGGGTTACACACTTATCTGCTGTGTTCCTTTTAGCATCCTGGACATGGCTCTGTGTAACTTCTAATCGCATTGTACACAAATATTGTGTTCATGCATCTTTGTCCTGACTAGAATCTAAGTTTCCCAAAGGGAGCAAGAATGTAACCTCATCTTCTCCACTAGTGGACTTGCAGTGCCTAATCCAGAGTAGGTAGACAACAAATGTTTCTTGACCTGAACTGACAGACCACACTGGATAGGGGAAGACCTATATACCTGGTAAATTTCACCCCTACATGAACATGGTATGAGCCTGCACAGGGGACATGGGAACTGCCAACTCAGCCTGGGGGAGGAAAGCAGAGAGAAGGATCCAAAAATACTCCTCAGAGAGGTGAACTTTCTTCAGCTTTCTTCACTTACCCTCTTCTGCATTTTTACTTCTCCAATTAAAGAAACACAATCCCTTGAAAACCTGACTGCAGAGGCACAGACTACTACTTCGATAGTTGATGAAATCCAAAGCTTTCCCTGGAAGCCATTTCTTTCATCTGGCTTCTGCAAGTGTGTAAGCCAAAAAGAAAGTACATTTGTGTTTGCCAGGGACTTGCAAATGTGCTCCTGACTGGCAAGACACAAAAAGCTTTAAAAAGTGAGGAAACGGGACAGCAAGCACTGCCATCTGATAATAGCAAACAGGCTCACATTGGTGCAGAAATTGGTAGAAAAGCACTTACTGCATAGTTAAGTATGTGGCTGATAAGAGAACTAAATGTTGCTTTTGCCAAACATCGCTTTTAGATATGCACTTCACACCTACTGACTTTGGATGAAGTTGCCTACACAGAGCTGAGGGGAGAATTAGGCTCCAAGTGTGCATTTTGGCCATGGTGCAGCTCTGACTATTGAGAAAACAGCAGTGTGCCATTGGAGGTAGGGTCTGGGCATATGAACTGTGTTTCTCATTCTAGCTCTCAGGCCCCCTCGGGCCCAGGGCACAACGTGAGTTATTTTATTTACTTTTGGTGCTTCACGGTGCCAGAGTCACAGCCTCTCAGCTCTGAAGGCAAGCTTGGAATATTTTTTTAAGTCCCTACTGCTAAAAATGTAGAATGGAGTTGACATAAATCTAATGAAATGAAAGCACTCTCTTCCCCTCCCTCAATCCAAGAAAGCAGTGGCATTTGAAGATTGTGTTCTAAATGAGTTGACAAGAGCAGGAGTTCAGTAGAAGCTAGCTATGGATTTATACATATTTGAAGATTTCTGCTTTATTCTTTTCCTTTCTGCTGTTTTAAGATAAATTGTATTCAACTTTAGGGAGTCTAGTTTAAATATCATGCATATACACCTGAGAAATCAAAAAAAGGAGAGATTTTTCAACCATAGTGGTTATGAATAAAATAAAATTAAAATTAAAAAAAGGAATGACAGTGTTTCATTGGTTGCCTCCTAGAAATTAGAAGAAGAAAAAACTTTGGGAAGTTATATTATTTGTGGACTTCACATTTGCTGGTGCTTGATGAATTTGAAGGTTATTATCATAACCACGATAGCCTTACATAACTCTGTTAATTTGAACTTTATTAGTTGGAGAGAGGCCCAGTTGAGACTGCCTGTGTGCCAGACAGGAAAAATATTTAGCTTACCAGATTGGTATAAAAAACAACATTGGAAGCAGGCATGAAAAAGTGGTTTATCTAAAGAGCGTTTGTTAAGCACCTGATATTCTGTCTTCCACATTGTGTGGATACAGAAATGGTTTTTGCCACTAGGATGATAGAGTTGAAAACATACAGCACACGTATGTGGAAGAGAAATTAACTTTAAGGTGTTGGACATGTTATTTAATCTCTCTTATCTTCAGTTTCCTCATCTGGAAAATGGGGATGCTTACCTCAGAACGTTATTCTGTTGATTAATTGAGATGACATCATTCTGAGACATAGCAAGCAGTTAGTACCATTAGCTTGTATTGGTGCTACAGCAAGAGATGAGCAAGACAAGTGACAGAGGATGATGAACAGCAAGGCTTTAGAAGTCACGTGATCATTGGTTCAGCAAATATTTATTAACACTCCCCAGGTGTGAATTTGCTAGATGCTGCCCATTCAGTAGTGAGCAAAAGCACACTACTTATGGACTGAATAGCTTCTGGGAGGAGGCAGAATAAACAAGTAAACAAACAGCAATACATTATCCCTTCCTCCCCAAATAGTAGTGTCTTCTCTCAGTCTGCTTTTATGCAAATCTAGGTTAAAACCCTGTCTTTGTTTCATTTCTACATGGTGCTTCCATGGTGCCTGACAAGAGTGCCTTGCAGTAGGTTGACACAGAGACACTCTTCTGGTTTAGAAGCCACTTAGGGTTGTTGAGAGAGAAGGATCAGCTGCAGAACTCTGATCTCATGGGTGATAGCTCTTATCATTTATGGAAAGAACATCAAATGGTGTGGCTTCAGTGAAGAAACACTTGTAGCTTGTATATTCCTTAGTGTGACAAAGCTCCCTCGTTTTCCCAAAACGGAGGATTCCCAGTCCTAGGTACTTTCAGTGTCAACCCTGGGAAAGTCTCAGGTAAACTGGGATGAGTTGCTCACACTACTTATCTTACCCACTTGTCCATCGTCAGCCTCAGAAATATGCAATTGCGCATTGTGAAAAGTCCCATGAAGGAAGAGAGCAGGACGCTGTGAGAGTGAAGTGCGGTAGGGGCCTTATACACATATATAGGGTGGGAAATATCTCTGATGAGGCAGCATGTCGGCTGAGACCTGAAACATAAGGACATTCAGTTCAGCTTACATCTTTGTTTCTTATTAATTATCTAATCTCAGGCAAGTAATGTAACCCTCTCTGTTTCTTCATTTGTAATAAGTGGATAATCATTATACCTAATCATACCTCTCATACTTAATCATACCATGTTTCATAGAGTACTTTTGAGAATTAAATAAAGCAAGGCATATTCATAACTTAAAACATTTCCTGGCCATGGGTTTTTAATTCATTCCATTTTTAACAATATACAAATGAAATTACTGAGACTTGCTTTATGGCCTAACATATGGTCTATCCTGGAGAATCTTCCATGTGTACTTGGGAAGAATGTGTATTCTGTTGTTCAGTGGCGTCTTCAGTAGATTTCTGTTAGATCTAATGGGTTTATAGAGTCGTTTAATATTTTTATTTTCTTTTTGGTCATCTGCTAATTGTTTTATCCATTATTGAAAGGAGGTTATTAAAGTCCCCAACTATTATCGCTAAATTGTCTTCAATTCTGCATTTTTGCTATATGTATTTTGAGACTGTTGTTAGGTTGCATATATATTTTAAATTGCTATATTTTCTTAATGAATTTGACCCTTTTATCATTATAAAATATCCTTATTTGTTTTCTATTAACAATTTTTGTTTTAAAATCTGTTTTGCCTGATATTAGTATAACCGTTCCAGTCCTATTTTGGTTACTATTTGCATGATATTCCTTTTCTTATTCTTTTGCTTCCAACCTATTAATGTCTTTGAAAGAGTATCTCTTTTAGACCACATATAGTTGCATCATGTTTTTTCATCCATTCTGCCAATCTCTGTTTCTTAATTGATGTGTTCAATTCATTTATATTTAATGTAATTACTGGTAAGGTGAGATTTATACATGCCATTTTGCTATATCTTCCCTTTTACAATCTTCTTTTGTGATAAATAAATATTTTCTAGTGTACCATTTTAATTCCCTTGTCATTTCTTTTATTATATTTTTTGAGTTACTTCCTTGATGTTTGCCCTTGGAATTACAGTGAACATATTAATTTATAACAATCTAGTTTGGATTTATACCAACATAATTTCAGTACTATGAAAATCTTTGCTCTTATATAGCTCCATTTCTTACCCCCTTTTTTGTGCTGTTACTGTCATAGAAATGATCTCTTTACCCATTTTGTGCCCATCAATGTAGTCTTATGGAATTGCTTTATTCAGTTGTCTTTTAAGTCAGATAGGAGAGAAAAGGAGTTAGTAACAGAAAAATATACATTTTTACTATTTTTGTATTTACCTATGTGATTGTCTTTACCAGTGCTCTTTATTTCTTTATGCAGATTTGAGATACTGTCTAGTGTCCTTTAATTTCAACCTGAAGGATTCCCTTTAGTATTTCTTGCAGGGCATGAAAGAAAGTAAATAATTTTTGTAAGTTTTTATCTGGGGATATCTTAATTTCCACTCCACTTTGAAGGAAATTTTCCTAGATGTAGAATCCTTGATTGGTCATCTTTTTTCTTTAGCACTTCAATTATGTCATCTCACTGCCTTCTGGCCTCCATGGTTTCTGATGGGAAATCAGCTGTTAATTTTATTGAGGATCCTTGTATATAATAAGTCACTGCTCTCTTTGTCTTTGACCTTCAACCATTTGATTATAATGTGTCTAAGTGTGGATCTTTTTGAGTTTATTTTACATGGAGTTTGTTGAGCTTCTTGGATATGTAGATTAATGTTTCTCATCAAATTTGGAAAGTTTCAGTCATTATTTCCTCAAATATCCTTTCTGCTACTTTCCACTGCCCTTTCTTCTTTCCTTTGGGACTCCCATTGGGTGCATGTTGGTTCACTTGATGGTGTTCACAGGTCTCTGAGTCTCTGTTTATTTTCCTGTGTTCTCTTTTCTTTCTCTTCTGTAGCTAGATAATTTTAATTGGCTTATCTCCAAGCTCACTAATTTTTTCTTCTGCCTGTTCAATTCTGCCATTAAGCCATGAAGTGAATCTTTTATTTCAACTATTATACTTTTCATCTTCAGAATTTCTATTTGGCTCTTTTTAAAAAAAAAATGATAACTTTTTATTGATATTGTTTATTTGGTGAGAAACCAGTCTTACATTCTCCTTTCACTCTATAGCATGGTTTTCTTTAGTTCTTTGAACATATTTGAAATAGCTGATTTAAAGTCTTTGTAGTAAGTCCTATACTTGGTCTTCCTCAGGGACAGTTTCTGTTGATTGCGTTTATTCTTGTGTATGGGCCATACTTTCCTGGTTTCTTTGCATGTTTTGTATTTTTTGTTGAAAATTGAATATCATAACAGACAGGCATTATTGTTATATCTATTACAATATAATGGGGTGACACCAGAAATCAAATTCTACTCTCTTCCCAAAGTTTGTTACTGTTTATTGTTTGTTAGTTTAGTGACTTTTCTGAGAAAATTGTGTAAAGTTAGTATTCTTTTATTGTGTGTGGCCATTAAAGTGTCTGCAAGGTGATTTTAGCAGTCAGCTAATGATTGGACAGTGATTTCCTTAAATGTGTGAAACTAATAAGTCTTCCAGTCTTACTGAAGATTCTATATGTACTTGGGAATGCCTTCAACACTCAGCTAGACTACTGCTTCTTAGCTTTCATTTTCTGCTTGCACAGAATCTCAAGTTTAGCCAGAGGTTAGATTTTCTTCAGTCTTCCAGAGCATGCACACAGCCCTAGACATATGCACATCTCTATACATGAATATGGGCTTCTAGATTCCTGGGAATATGTTGAGGCTTTTGAAAGCCTCCTATGAATATCTTATTAGCATATCTTCCACTGAAACTTCTTTTTTTTTTTTTTTTTTTGGTCTGTTGTTTTACTGTTATCCACTGGCTCAGGTAGCTGCAATTTAAAAAATTGCCTCTGATATTGTGTGCATACATACAAGAAAAGGTTTTTCACAATGGATGAGCTTCAAGTCAGGTCAAATATAGACAGCCTTGCAAGTGGGGTTTTCCAGGGAGTCATGAGTCAGGCCAAATAATGACCAGTTCTCTGGGAATGGGGCTTTGAAGAAGCTCTACTCCATTCTGTTCCCTCCAATGGCTACAAGGGGCCATTAATTGTGATTGCAGGCTTTTGGGTTTCAAGGCTGGGGAGGAGATGAATGAGAATAGGTCAAATTAAAATATCATGAAGTGGGCTTTCCTTAACGATATAGGTATTTTAAAATTTAAATAGGGCCGGCCCGGTGGCGCACTGGAGAGCGTGCCACTTGGGAGCGCGGTGGCGCTCCCGCTGAGGGTTCGGATCCCATGTGGAGACCAGTTCCAGAACACTGGCTGAGTGCAGTGTGGGCGCGACACCAAGGGTTGCGATCCTGTTACCAGTCAGTAAAAAAAAAAAGACACAAAGGAAAAAAAAAATAAAATAAAAAAATAAAAAATAAAATAAAATTTAAATAAATGCTTACTGAATTGCTGCAAGCCTTTGGTTAATTTCTAAAGTTATAAAAATGTCGATTCTGACAATTTTTTTGCCAGTGTTCTCATTGCTTTTATGGAGAAGAGTGTTTTTTTGGATGTCCTTATCAGCATTTTTCACTGATGCCACCCCTGGCTATTGAAAGACTTGGTAAGTGGTATTTGTTTATTGTTATCAATTAGCTGCACCATCTTATGAGATGAACACTATTCTTATCACGCAAATGGTAATGAAACAAAAAGGAAGCAAACTATTTCGTATCTTTTACCTCATCTTATTGCACTTTTCCTATTTCAGGTGCTAGTGTGAATCCCCATCAATGTCTATTCTCAGGAAGGGATTTGATATTAATCCATATGTCATATACATGTTGGGTTATATGTTTCTTCTCCCAGGAAAATGTGCACTAAGTCAAAACATGTCCTTATTCTCTTAAAGGTATTTGAAGCACCAGTGACAAAAGTGAAGTTATGTTTTTAAGGCAGGAAAGCCCTTGAAATTCCTTAAATAGCATCACCTGGGCAGTAGATGGATCTCAGTCTTGTTAGTGGATCTAGTTTGCAGCTTACCATTGCCCATGGCGTGGAGATCTGCCTGAGCTCATGTGAGATGATTATGGCACTGCCTCAGGGCTGTGGAGTGCAGAGAGTAGAAGCCGTCCAGGAAACTGATTGACATTCTTGGTGAGATGCGGTAAGGAATGGCTTCACAACATGTGGCCACTGAACTCAAAATGTAATGTGAAAATCAGTAGCAGACACCCATGGCTATACCTTAGGATCAGAAATGTCACAGGAGCATGATACTCAAAAAACAAAATTGTCAAACCCTCTTGTCTCCTTGTTGGTATGGCAAATAGACAAACCATGCTTCAGAAAAGAAAGCTCTGGAAATGGTTTTTCCTCCATGAATCTTTCTGCAGGGATAACATACTTCCAAGTGGCAATTATTTGAAGGATAATCTCAATGAAAATTTTGTTTTAGATAGAGGAAATGTTCTGCTTTATATTCTGGATCAGACCTGTACCAGAAATATTGTTTGAAGTGTAATATTTGTGCTTTGGTTACTAGAGATAAACCATGAAGAGATTCAGAAAATTAAAGATTTTCAAAAAAATAAATGTACTGTTTAATAGGATTGCTGGCATCAGAACATGGGTTAACACTACAATGCTTCTCACGTCTGATAAATTCTCTGACAGTGCTTGGGGTAGTAGAACTGCAAAGATGGAAAATCTAGCACCATCTCATGTATATATTAGAGCCAGCTGTGTTCTTGTTAACTTTTTTGTTTTTGTTTTTTGCTTTGTTTTGTTTTGTTTTAGGAGAAGTGAGATCAAAATCCTGCTGTTAATCTGGTATTTACTCTTAGCCACAAAGACCTATAGAATCATATGACTTCAAAAATAGTTCTATAAAGGTGAAAATGAGGCCCAGGGAGTCTGAGTGACTGTCTAATGGAATTTATAAGGGTCAGAGAACTGGACTTTGACTCCATAGCAGTGGTTCCTTTTGTCCAGTATCTGTTCCATGTTACTGCTCTACTTCACATATTCCACTTCTATGAAACATGTGACATGAGAGACCCTGAAGATGCATGGAAAGCACTATAAGTGTGTTTGACCTTATTATATGCACTTTGGTTATAGAATTCATAGTACCTGAAAAAAAATCAAACATATTTAATGGAGGATATCACATAGTGTGGATATTCTATTGACACTGAAACAGTCTACATTAAATTATACCATTTTATTTCATAAATAAATGTAGCAATGATGGTTTTGAAGTTAGCTCCAGTTCAGGCAAGGGAATTCAGATCTGTTTATCAACTTAAAAGGTATGAAATACCATGCAGATTGCTAACAGAAGTTTTGTGTTTGTTTGCACTGTAAACAGCTTATAAACGATTTGGTAGTTTATATCCCTTCTAGTTTTTTTTTTTTTTTTTTTTTTTTTTCACAATCGTCTACTTGGAGCTAAGGAACCTTTCAGATTTCTTCATCTATTATTCTCGATTGAATACCATTACAAAAAGGATTTGCTACTAAAAGCTGAGATGAAATTCAACAGACTCAGAAAGATGATCTCATAGCAGATAAAACTTAAGATTTTCAAAGATACAGAGGAAGAAACAGAAGGACCAGTAATAAAAGCCCCAGTTTAAAGGGTTAAAAAATAAGTAATAAGTATCCATGTTATGCATTGTGATTTTGAACTGCTGAATTGGCGTTTACTGTGACAAGAGTCTCCAATTTATTGGATGCATGTCATTGGAATTTGCCCTTTCTTTTTATGTGTCTTTCCATGATGAATGCCAGGGCTGGGAAATTAAGAGCTCTTAACCTTTTCATACTTTGCTGGATGCTGGTGAACTTGCCAATTGATGCTTCTATAATTTTTGCTTCAAGGTCACCTGAGGGGACAGAGTTATCCAAACAAGGTCAGTGACTATATTGAAAGTTAATAGTTGTTTCTTGAAAAGAAAAGTCACAGGAATATTAGGACACCAATGATATAATTACTATAGATGGAAAATAGATTAAGAGAATATTTCCTTTTAAAAATGCAATTCACCTAAAATAAAATGTAATAAATAGTGCTTGGACAACTAAGGTCATTTGGTTTGCTCTCAGTAATTCAATTAGGGCAAATCTGAAAGTGATAAGTGCATGGTAGGTGGGAGCTGTAAAAGCACTGGACTGTTAATAATTTGAGACTCTCTCATCCCTTTATGTCAACGAAAATGGATCAATTATGTGAACGCTCAGGTCTCCGTATTGTCCTCATTTCACATATGGGCCCTGAGGGAGACTGCACAAGGACCCCAAACTGTGAGACAGAGCTTTGTCTTTTGGAAGAGGTTCACTGTCCTCAACTTGATGTTTAATCAGGGGAAAAGGAAATATCTGGCTATTTTATTTTTCCTTGTCAAATCATAATTTCAATGTTTTCAGGACATAGAGCTTCTTAGATTCAGAGTCTCTTCTAAAATCTAAGGTGAATATTCAAATGGAATTTGAAAAAATATTTAGTACTATATAGCAAGCTAGGACTAGCTCAGCTTTCCTAAGAGTGAAGGTTTTTAGTGCTTTTGCCACAAAAATTCTGAGATTAATTGGGCTTCTGTGCACCATACATCAGGTGGAATCTAAGTTTAATTTAGCCTTAAGCAAATCTGCTAACAGTGCTCACCTTTTTCAAATGAAGAAATCAAAATATTTAGTGTGACAAATACAGATACATTTATGAGGACAATGAAACTGTCCTAGAAAATTTTAGAAATATCATTATCATACATATGCTAAATAGCTTCAAAAATCTTTAGCTTCAAAGCTAAATAGAGCTTTTAAAATTTTATTTCTTAGGTCTAATCATTATATCATATGTCTGGTGGTGGAGTTTGGATGTGTTGTCCCTTCCAAAACTCATGTGGAAATTTGATCTCCAATGTGGCAGTGTTGGAAACTGATTGAGTCATGGGGGCGGATCCCTCATGAATGGATTGATGCTCTCCCTGGGGGAGGGGGGTAGTGAGTGAGTTCTCGCTCTATTAGTTCCCACAAGAGCTTGTTGTTTAAAAGACCCTGGCACCTCCTCTCTCTCTCTCTCTCTTTCTCTCCCCCTCCCTTCCTCTCTCTCTCTCTCTCTATCTCTCTCTCTCTCTCTTGTTTCCTCTTGTCATGTGATGTGCTTGTACCCGCCGGCTGCCTGCCACTTTCTGCCACGAGTAGAAGCAGCCTGAAGCCCGTGCCTGATGCAGCTGTCCCAGAATCATAAGCCAAATAAACCTCTTTTCCTTATAAGTTACCCAGTCTCAGGTATTTCTGTTATAGCAACACAAAACGGACTAAAACATCTGGTTATCCATAACATGAGTTGTATCTAAATAATTAAGAATTAGCCATATTCTTTTGATTCTATTTTTTATCAATGAAGTTGCATAAAAAAAGAGCAAATTGTCCAGATACACTTATCCTTTCCTAATGGCTTTTTTTCCCTTCTCTTTTCTTATTTTAGTACTAATCAGCGTAACAGTTTTTCTGGCTAAATGCAATGCCGTATACCAAATGTCAGCTGACTTAAAACAAAAAAAAAAATGTTTGTTTCTTTTAGCAAGTCTGGGAAGCCACATTGACCATTTGGAAAATCAAATGGTGTATGTGTTGGAGTATGTAGATATCATGATGGCATTTTATTTTAAGGGAAGCTGGAAGGGGGTAAAGTTATTCTTAAACAAGTTCAGACTGATGTCCTTATATAGATATGATGAAGAACTTGTGCCTATTCTTTGAAAGGATAAAAGGAAAATTTTATCAGAATCTGGTATATTTTCATCTCACAGGAAAAAAGTAGAAAAAAAGGAAAGAAGGGGTACTTTGTAACAGTAGCAAAATGATACTAGCTTGAAAAAACATTCTGGAATTTAGCTTCTTTTTTTTCTTTTTTTTTTTTTTTTCCTTTTTGTCTTTTTTACTGACCGGCAACGGGATCGCAACCCTCGGCGTCGCACCTGCACCGCACTCAGTCAGTGAGCGGGAACCGGTCTCCACATGGGATCCGAACCCTCAGCGGGAGCACCGCCACACTCCCAAGTGGCACACTCTCCAGTGCGCCACTGGGCCGGCCCATTTTTTCTTTACATGGAAATCTTCTAAACCCCTTTGCAGACATTCACCCACATCCTGCTCTTAGTTTTCTCCTCTTATCACCATTTATCCTCTGAAGATTTCATCTATTCCCATGGCCTTAATTACCCCTCCCTAGAGATGATTTCTCAACAAGTATTTCATAACTTTGGTGTTGATCTTTAGTTCTATTTTTCCAGCTGCCACTAAATGCAGTGACTTTAAGTTGGCAGCTCAAAGCTGGCTGTGATAGAGTGTTTACACCAGGGGAATTGGCAAATGCTACAAATTACATTCCCCTCCCCCAGAGGTGTTTTTATAATATTTACCAGCACTCCCTTGGCATCACCTGAATTTTGTAGTTAGACCTCAAATACAACATCTGTAAAATATAACTCATTTGTCTAACCAGCCATCTCTCACCACATTCAGATTTTCTAGGGACATCACCATCATTGGTGCCTCTGGACCCAGACCTGGGTCCTTTCCTTTTCTCTGCCAGATTGACACTTACTCCTTTACTAATTTCATCCTATCTCATGACTTTACTTACAGTTTATGTGCTGAGGAATTCCCACTCTCTGTTTCGATCTTAGACCTCTCTGCAGATCCTTATGTTCAGTTGCCTATTTAACATTTGCATTTGGATATCTAATAGATGTCTTGAGCTCAACATGTGTGGACCTTGGCTTCCCTTCTTCCCCACTCATCTGCTCCATCCACAGCCTTCCTATCTCCCTTTATAGCAAATTCATATTTCTAGTTTTCAGGCAAAACCCCCCCAACTAACCAAACAAAAATACTTTTGAATTTTCCTCAACTCCTCACTGTCTTTCACAATTCATATCCGATTTGTCAGGAGGAAGTCCTATTGGTTCTAGCATCAAAATATCACTCAATTATGCTCACTTCTCATCGTCTCCAATATTGTATCCTGGTGGCACCATCATCATCTTCCACTTGGATTAATGTAGAAGCTCCTCATTGGTCTCCCCTTTTCTATGCTTGACCCTTTTTCCTCAATGCATAATGAGAGGAATCTTTACAAATGTGAGTCAGATCACGTCACTCCCTGGCTTAAACTTTCAAATGGATTCTGTTTCACTCAGAGTAAAAGCTGGAGTCCTTGCTATAGCCTATACAATCTGTAAAATTTGCCCTATATTTGCTGTGATCTCATTTCCTATTATACTCCATCTTGAATACTTTTTAGAAACTATACTGGACTTCTTGCTGTTCATTGAACTTGTGAGTCATGCTCTTGTCGGTTATTCCTTCTGGCTGGAATGCTCTTCCCCAGGTACTCACCTGGGACTTCCTTCCACCTCTGTCAAATCTTTTCTTATATCTCTCCTTCCCATCAAGGCCCACCCTGACAGCCCTATTCAATATAGCAACCTGTTCCCACTTTTTCTTCCCTCGATGCCAATCCCCCATAATGTGTTCTACTTTTCCCATAGCACTTAATTAACATCTGCAAACATACTATACACTGTAATTGATATGAATATCTTTATCATGTCTATTGTTTACTGTGTGTCTGTCATCCCATCGAGCAGGTAAGCTGCATGAGAGCAGCAGTGTTGACTGTTTTCTTCTCTAATTTATGTAAAGTACAACAAGCAGTGACTGGCATGTAGTAGACACTCTATAAGTGTCTGTGGATGAATGAGCTGCCTTTGTGTGGATTGAATTATGTGCCCCCAAAACATATTGAAGCTTGAATTGTGTTCCCCAAGTTTTATTTATTAGAAACTTAGCTCCCACTGTGACTGTTAAGAGGGTGGGAGAGCCTGTTATGGTGATTGAAAGGTGGAGCCTTGAAGAGGTGATTGGATTGTAGGACCGTGCAGTAATGAATGGATTAAAAATAGTGGTCAGGGGTGTGGTTCTGAGGGCTTTAAAAGAAGAGGAGAATGTGTCTCTCTCTCTCTCTCTCTCTCTCTCTCTCTGCTCTCTCTGCTTTCACCATCTTGCAATATGAGACCCCTGGGTCACTGTCACCACCACCAGATGGACTTTGGACTTCCCAGCTTCAGAAACTATAAGCAATAAATTTCATTTAGTTAAAAATTACCCATTTCCAAGTATTTTGTTATAGCAACACAAAAACAGACTAATACAGGATAGAAAATTCATCTTTGACTTTACTTTTTTCCCCACATCCATTCTATACCAAAGTTCTTACTGTTCTAAGTCCTTGGTGGGTCGCATCTGATAGAATCAGAAATAGGGTAGGTTCTGAACAAATGGGTCCCTTTTGGGATTTTGGTCCAGGGACTGAGACTGAGATGAGCAATTTGTTTACCTGAAACAACCAGGAACAGAATAAGTACAAGAATGAGTGCTGAATGTCAAGCTGAGGAAGCAGGACTTAGTCTAAGTCCAAGA
Organism: Galeopterus variegatus; assembly: GCF_000696425.1. Lineage (NCBI taxonomy): Eukaryota > Metazoa > Chordata > Mammalia > Dermoptera > Cynocephalidae > Galeopterus > Galeopterus variegatus. The sequence goes on from NW_007727887.1 coordinate 62,221, forward strand.
GGCAGATGGACGCTGACTTCGAAACAGGCAGTAGAGCTGTCGAGTCAGAAGACTACAGTACAAGAGTAATGCAGGAGAGGGGGGTGAGCCAAGTGTGGAGACCCAACGAATGGCCACAAATGGGCCTGGAAATCTTGTGGTCTGTATTTATGGTCCTGCAAAGTACTGCTGCTGTGTGGGCGGATAAGTCTGCTGAAACTGTATAACGGAGGCAGATAGCTCTGCCTTTCTGATTTTCCTTCCATCCATTTTATCCATTCAATTGCTACTGTTACTGAAGTCTCTATCAACTTTAGTCTATGACACTAAATCATAGAAACAGCTTGTTCTTTCTGATACCCTCTAATCCATTCTCTATCAATACCAGATTCATCATCCAGATCCTAGTGTTGATCCTGTCATTCCTTCCTTTTAAAATTCTTTAGTGCTGACTTCTTAGTCTAGAATTAAAGGTTTAACTCCTTTTTGAAATTGTTCCCCTCTATTTCCCTATGATCAATTATTTATTCGACAAATATTTATTGAGCTTCTACTCTGTGCCAGGAAGTAAGCAAATGTTTCTTATCCTAATCCATTCTTTAAATCAACATTATATGTTCTTATCTCTACCCCTTTCCTAATGCCATTCTCTTTTCTTGGAATATTCATTTTCATCCCACTTTGGACTATAGAAATTTTATTTATCTTTCAAGAATTAGTTAAAATCCCTTCTATTCAATATTATCATCTGTGCCCACACCAGTCACTGCATCCTCAGCTTCTGGACTCTGCATGGTGTCCACGCCAGACAATCTTGTCTCTTTTGACATCTCTGGCTTTGCTCCCTTTCTGCATCCTATTCTCTAGGTGCATGGTTCAACTTGCCATTCCTGAGCATGCTATATCCTCCTTATCTCATGCCATGGCTCATATTTCTCTAGGCTTGCAGAACTCTTGCACCTTCTCAAGCTGTTAAAATGAGCTAAAAATCTTCCCCTTCAAAAAACATTTCCCTACCTCCTTTCCTTCCTCAGACTATATTATAATACTCACTCCTTCCTCCAGTCCTCCTCAGCATCTGGTTGAATCTTCATCAAGTTACTTGTTTTATAGTGCCTTGTATTCAGTTAGTTATTTTCATGTCTTTTCCCTGCTGAAACTTGAAGTTCATCTGGACACCAGAAACCATGTTTTCCTTGGCTCTCTGTTCCCACAGCACATAGTCTGATTCTTTGTTCATGGCCAAGTCTTCAGTTAATGTTTGTGGATTGAATGAATGTACCATATTTAACTCCATCCGTTACTGTCATCACACGTATCAAACATGCAGAAATTTAATACCTGATATATAGTCTCAGGCATATGTATACATAATTGTGTTAAACCTCTACTATTATGTATAGTACTGTTGTGTAATAGCCTCTCTCTCTCTCTCTCTACATATATATAAACACATCTTTGTGTGTACAACTGGTGTATACACACATATACATGTGTATATTTGTATGCATATGTTTACATATAAATATATATGATATATATTTACATATTTAATATATACATAAAATTTGGTTAGCAGTCCCTTCCCTTTCTTTTCCACCCCCTCCTCTTCTTCCCTTTCCTTTTCTTCTCTTCTTCTCTCTCACTTCCTTCCTCTCTACACCTATCCCTTTTATCCTTCTCTCGTATCATTCCCTCCCTTCCTCTCCCTTTTGTCTGCTTGACTCTTGCTTTCTCATTTTTGATCTTTAAGATATGAGTGTTCGTTGGTAAAACTGGTGCTGATAGTTAAAATAACCATTGTCACCTTGCACTGAATTGCTGAAATACAGTCTTATGGGCTTATGGTTTGAAAGCATCTCACTTATTTTCTCTTGGTTGTACAGTGCATCAGAACAAATTGTTTTGTATGTTTCTTTGAAAGGAAGATTGAATTCAGTAACACAGGTGTTTAGTAATCTATAATGTGAGTTATGCCTCCAGCCTTTGAAGACCTCTGTGGGAGGAAAAGTTTCTGAAAACATTGCTGCAGTCAGCAAGAGGACTCATAACTACTCTAAAAGAGTACATTTTAAAAGATGTTGCTGGACCATCTTCAGCCTCATATTTGGTTGCTGTTTAGATATGCCATAAAAACAAGCTGCACTTATTGAGGGAGTGGAGAGGATTTTCTTATTGTGTCATAAAATTCAAATCATATCATAATAGTCATTAATGAATTGATGACCGAACTCTGATGGCTGATTTCTCTGCAAGAAAAAAAAATCTATATATGTATATATACATTTTAATGTTTAACGTCAGTGCTGTTTGATATCTCATGTCTGGTAAAATCTTTTCTGAGTTGGATGCCAAGGCAGGGGAATCTGACCTTATTACTCAGCCCAGCCTTAAACCAGGAGGGACTTCCTTTTTTTTTTTTTTTTTTTTTTTTTTTTTTTTTTTTTTTCCTG
>NW_007727887.1:64982-177673 GCF_000696425.1 Galeopterus variegatus
TTGTCTTTTTGTCTTTTTCCGTGTCCGGCAATGGATCGCAACCCTCAGTGTTGCCCCCGTACCGGACCGGGGACCGGCAACGGGATTGCAACCCTCAGCGTTGCTCCCGCGCCTCGCTCAGCCAGTGAGCGGGAACCGGTCTGTATGTGGGATCCGAACCCTCAGGTGGGAGCGCCGCCGCGCTTCCCAAGCGGCGCACTGTCCAGTGCGCCACCGGGCCGGCCCAACCAGGAGGGACTTTCTAAGGATTGGAAAACCTCATCTTCTGTTCATGGTGTGTATTTGATTCTCATTTTCAGCTCTCTTTCAAAGAGACACTGGCTAAATATTAGGCAATGCAGAAAATCTTTTAATATTTTTGCTTTTAAAATCACCACTTGGAAAAAACAATATCCTGATTGAATTGAACCAAAAGAAATTTATAGTGAACCAGACTCCCCGTGGTTCATTTTTAATCATCAGTTTAAGAACACACAACCCATCTGTATCTCTTTCACACATGCTAGATGTGCCTGTTCCTAAAGCCATCAATATTAGAAAAGAGCCTGGAGTTAACGTGTCTGAAGTGATTATTTATCTTGAAAAGGGTAGTACCAATTTTTCCCCTGAAGAGTTTACATTAGATGTTGTGGAAGAAACTTCTTGATGGTCTTGGCTGGCTCACCAGCATTCTCCTTATTTTTGAGGTGTTTATAAGTGGAGGGAAAAGTTCACCTGAGCCCTTAGGACATCGTTAAGTTTATATTTTCTCTCTGCCAATATCTGTCAGGGGAGAGTGGAATGAGCATGTTAGTTCCTTACTTGATGCTTTTCAGTTCAGCCGAACTTCTCAATCCAACACACTCATGATGACAAGGACTAGAGCAACTGTGGACCTGACAGTGGGTCATCAACTTTACTTAAGGAGGGTAAATCAGGGGACATTTCAGATGTGTTAGAAAATGTGCTTCAGAGTCTAGTTCAACTGGGAACACCAAACTGCTTGGAATGCACGAGATGATTGCTTATCTCCAGGAGGGTGACTGCAATAGAAAACATCACTATCATTTTGAATTCTTATCCAAAACTTGTGAACAGGGCTGTCAAAGAAGTTGTTTAAGGTTTTTTCATTTGTATCTCTCCCCAAATAGTTACAGTCTTCTTGGAAGTCTGTATAAGAGAACTTGTCTTTTCATTTACAAGATTGTTTGCAGACTCTCTGATGAGACAGTCTAATGAGCCATCTCCCAGAAGAAAATTCACGTTTTTTGTTGAGTAATATCACTACTGCTAATGCTGAGGAAAACCAGGCTGTGGATAAAGAATAAAATGAAACTCTACCGAACTCCCAGTGATCTTGTCCCTTCCATACTAACCAGATGTGCATTTTGTTCCTGTGAACTGGTGGTATGACTGGGGACAGAGGAGAGACAGTCAGACAACACCATGGCAGAGAGTGGAGATGTTTCCCCTAATCTTGCTCACTTGTCATCCTCTGTCAGGCAGCTCGGGACTCCACATCTGCTCAAAGGACAGCTGGCATCCCAGGAACAAATGACTGGCTGAGGGTAGCTCATGGTGGTAAAAGATGTCACTCATTTTCATTGTTATTATGATTACCACAATTAAAATTCAAAATCTGTGACTGCCAAGAGGAAATTACATAATGTATAAAACATAGCAATAGCTATAATCCCCGTGTGAGCTTCCAATTTAGACTAATATTTCTGTGCTTTTGTTCATCACCTAAGAGAATTATAAAGATTGTCTTTAGCATACATTTGAAGAAGCACTATTAAAAATAACTAATGTGATATTTTCAAAATGCAAGAAAAATAAATTACAGTAATGGGTCTAGATGCCAGGTCTAAACTTACATGCTGAGTCAAACAGAACAGACCACGAAAACAATTTAGAGATTTACTCACCGATAACTCTTTTCATCCATGATTTCTCGGGATGCTTTACATAATCCCAATTTTGTCACATACCCTTTCATTCATTAAGGGAAACCTCATTTTATTTCTATCATAAATCAAAAGTTCAGGCTTAGAAGTTATGAGGTAATGAACTCATGTTCAAAAAGATAGAGTAGAAATATGTTAGTGGAACTAATTCTGATCACATTTTAAACTTCTGCAAACTTTATGACTAGAATGAGGGCCAGGGAAGTAGGGAGGTGATAAGTGTGGAAGGAGTGTGTTGGGGGCCAAGGCTGTGAGCTCGAGGACAGAACTGTAATAAAGTTTTCTACCTTTGGCCAATGCTCCACTCTGGGCCCTTCTGCAGTGGAGTGCGGGAAGTAGAAGGAGTGACAAAAACGGTGGCATAGGCATCCTGGTGGGGTCCTCTGACAGACTGGCTGTCCTGAGAAGCTAGGGCTGAAGCTCCTGAGCTCCAAGCTTTAGGCAGGTTCTAAACCTTCAGTTTCATGCAAACTGACTGGTTTAATGAAACTATACACAAAACAGTCTCATGGTTGCTCTAAAGCCATATTTGGGATGTGTCTCTACTGGATGCAGGTTATCAAAACAATAGTGTGTCTTGGCCACATGGATTACTCTGACTTCCTTTAAGAGTGCAAGGGGTGGGGGAGGGGGAGGGGAGAACACATGTGCATCTTTTTTCCACTCTGGGACATGCCTTAAATGGCAAAGCAGGAAATGAAGAAAGATAAGACACTGTCAGCCCTAATATTTATTTAGCACAAATAAAAAGAGATGTAGTCTTTTTTATTTTTATTTGTTGCAAAGCAAAATTATTAAAAATAACAAGGAGAATTTTAAAAATAAAGAAAAAATACCTTATCTTGCCAACCTAGAACTCAATCACCTTTAAGATGCTAAGATTAGAATACATATGTCCAAGCATATCCCATCATTGTTTCAAATGAAAAAGTTTGGAAGTTTAAAAAACGCTGTGCGTGCTGGTGGTTTCAATATGCCATTGGTGACTTTTTCATAAGGGCTTATGTAAAGAAGCTACTTGGCTATGGTCATGCTAACACCAGAAATAGTCGGTGATATCTTTCAGAATCTTAGAGGGCAGCAGAGGTGAAAGGAAAGGGATGGAAGAATGTCTGTTCTGTAAGTGTTTTAACCAGTGAAAACTCAGGATTCAAAATTACGGTCCAGACAACTGTGAAGAACAAGGCAGCAGACCGTAGCCAGTAGCTGAAGTCAGGCTTCATCCCTACAAATCAGTTATGAGGCATTGGCCTGAGGAAACACATTTAAACTGCAACAGCAGTTGACTTGGCAGTCACACGTTAATGTCACATCAAAATCTAGAGCATTTCTGGCATTCTAGAAGGTTCTGTGGTACCTTGTCCTCCTAGAGATAATGATTTTTTTTTACCTCTATCATCATTTGTTAATTTTGCCTATTCTTGATTTTTGAATGATATCATCCTGTATGAACTTTTTGTGTGTGTCTGGATTCTCAATGTAATGTCTGAGATTTATTGACATTGTTGAATGTATCATTAACTTGTCAATTGTTTATTGTTGTCTGCTCTTCTGTTGTGTGCCACAATTTATTTGTTCTTCGGTCTATAAATATTTGAGTTGTTTCCAGTTTCTGGTTATTATGAATAAAGCAGCTACAGACATCCTTACACATGTTTTTTGATGCATATATGCACTCATTTCTCTTGAGTATATGCTTAGGAGTGTGATTACTAAATCATAGGGTAAATATATATGTAGCTTGAGTAGATTTGGCAAACAGGTTTCTAGAGTTATTGCACCAGTTTACTCTTCCTCTTGCAAGATATGAATAGTCCAGTCACTCCACGTTCTTGCCTACAAGTGGGTATTGTCAGTCTTTTAGAGTTATTCTCTAGGGAATGTAGTGGTATTGCATGGTGATGTTAATTTGCATTTCACTGATTAGTTCCATTGATTTTTGCTGATTTGTCATTTGGGTATTTTCTTTTGCAGAGTGTCTGTTTAAATCTTTTGTTCAATTTAAAAAATAAGTTCATTTGTCTTTTCCTTATTAGTTTGTAGGAATTCTTGAGGTATTTCATATATAAGCTCTTTGTTGGATATAAGTATTCTGAGTATCTTCACTTGGTTTGGGGATTTTTTTTTCAATTTCTTTAGTTTCTTTTAATAAATTACTTCTTAAATTTGATGAAGTACAGTTTTTAATTTTTCTTTGATGGATATTGTTTTTGTGTAATAATGAAGAAGCAGTTTTCTACGCAAAAGCATGAAGATATTCTATGCTTTCTACTAGATATTTTATCTTTTGTGTGTATTTAGATTCATGGTTTATCTCACATTAATTTTAAAATATGGTGTAAAGTAATAGAGCAAGATTCATTTTTCTTATATAGATATCTAATTGTTCCAGAAAAAAAATATTGAAAATAAATTCTTTCCCTACTGAATTTTAGTGTCATCTTTGTCATGAATGAATCACGTATAGTGTGCATCTATTTCTGGCCTAGACCATCTTTTCTGTTTATACATAGTCTTTTGTACCCTTTTCCCACCTATTATATTATGGTCATATTTTCACGAAAAGAAATATTCAAGATAATGCCATTTTTAATAGATAGTTAGGACTTAACTTATAGATGCCCTAATATTTACGTAATCCCTTGTGGTTTGTGAATTCATTTATTAAATTTGTTTTCTCTGTTAAGTACACCAAATCATTATGCATCCTCATTGCACACAAAAGCTGTAGGAATAATAAGACAAATTTTTAACGAAAAGAACCTCTATTTCATAGTGTGAAGTACATGAATACATCAGAAGAACTGAATTCCAGTCAAGATTCTACACTTATCAACTGTACAGAATAAATCTCAGCTGTAATTTGGGTACAATAACACCTACCTCCCAAAATTATTGTAAGAATGAAACATACTAATGTACACAGAAGTGTCTGAAAATTACAAATTGTTATGTAAAACTTTTTTATTATAAATAAATAATAGAAGTTTGACAAACATAAAATAATTTTAGCCAATATTTGTTCATACACAATAGAGAAATGATAGTTTCTTCAATACGTGGTGCTGGGAAAACTGAATGTACATGTTCAAAAGAATGAAATTGGACCCTTATCTTACATCATACACAAAAATCAATTCAGAATGAATTAAAGACTTAAACAAAAGACCCGAAACCATAAAATTCCTAGAAGAAAACATAAGGGAAAAGCTCCTTGACATTGGACTTGGCAATGATCTTTGTTTAATGAAAAAGTTACTGTAATAGAACTGAAATAGTTATATTAATATCAAACAATATAAACCTTAAGATAAATATTACAGGAACAGAGACATTTCATAATGTTAAAATGTCAATACATTAGAAAGATACAACAATTATACATGTATATATAGTCATCCCTTGGTATCCATGGGGGGTTGGTTCCAGGATATCCACAGGTGCCAAAATCTGCTGGTGCTCAAGTCCTGTAGTTGGCCCTGCAGAACTCTTGGATATGAAAAGTTGGCCCTCCAAATATGCAGGTTCTGCATCCTGTGTTTTTTGATCTGTGGTTGGTTAAATCCATGGATGTGGAACCTGTGGCTGTATTTATTGAAAAAGTGGACCTGAAAGTTCAAATGTATGTTGTTCAAGGGCCAACTGCACCCCTAATAACAGTGACCTCCAAATACTTAAATGAAAACTAACAGAAAAGAGAAATAGGTAACACAAATATAATTGTTGGAGATTTCAATATGCCATTCCAATCACTGATATAGCAAGTAAATAGAAAATCAGTAAGGGTATGGAAGATTGAACATTATTGACCAATGTTACTTAACTGACTTTATAGTACATTCCACTCAAGGGCTGCAACATATGTATCTTTAGTACATAATATTCTCCAGGATAGATATTATGCTGAGCCACAATGATTCTCAATGAATTTTAAAAAATTAAAATAACATAGAGTTTGTTTTCTGACCACAAAAAAAATTAAATTAGAGAACAATGACAGAAAGAATTCTAAGAAAAATATTTGGGTACTGATATGGCTAGAATTGTGTCCCCAAAATCTTATGTATTAGAAACTTGATCCTCACTGTGACTGTTAAGAGGGTGGGAAATCCAATGATGGTAACTGAAGAAGGTGGGGCCTTGAAAAGGTTTTATTAGATTCTGAGGACCATGCCCTAGTAAATGAATTAATGATGGTGGTCATGAAGGCTTTAAAAGGAGAACACATGAGAGTCTCTCTCTCTCTTTGCTCCACCATCCTCACCATGGGACACCCTGCATTGCTGTAGATTCATCTCACCAGATGTTTTCCCTGGACTGTGGACTTCCCAGCCTCCAAAACTGTAGGCAGTAAATTTTGTTTTCTTACAAATTACGCAATTCCAGGTATTTTGTTATAAGCAAAAGAAAGAGTAATACAGATACTAACATACTTCTAAGTAATGCATGAATCAAAGAAGAAAACATAGGGGAATCAAAAATTATTTTGAGTTGAATGAACACTAAAACAAAATAGATAAAAATTATGGAATACAGCAAAAGCCATGCTTAGAGGAAAATGTATAACTCTAAATGTCTATATCAACAAAGAAGAAAGTTTCCTATCCTAATAACCTAAGCTTCCTCCTTAAGAAACTAGAAAAAGAAAATCAAACCAAATCCAGAACAAACAGAGGAGGAAAAAATAAAGATTAGAGCAGAAAACGGTGTATTTACGAATTACCAAAACAGACTTAAAAAGAAATAGAAAATCAGAAAAGACCTAAAACAAATAGACATTGAATTAGTAGTTTAAAATATTTCCACAAAGAAAAGCCCAGCCTCTGATGTTTAAATTAGTGCATTCTGTCAAATATCAAAATAAGAAATACCAATTTTTTATAAATTATTTCAGAATATAAGTGAGGATGGAAAACTTCTCATCTCATTTTTGTCAGACCAAAATTACCCTGATACTAAAGCCAGATAAAAATTTTTACCAAAAAAAAAAAAAAAAAATACAGACCAATATCTCTCATAAAGACAGAAACAAAAATTCTTATCTGTGCAAAGTATAAAACTCTATATTCTTCCAATCTTATAAACAATATTAAAGTAATTGCCAGTAACTTATTTAAGACTACTGCTATTTTCTTTTTGGTTTTTATGATATGGCACAATATTTTTATTATTATATGATTGCTTTAAAGGGTGATAATGACAACATGTACAGGCAGTTTTCACTTCTACAGTAGTGTCAGATCATAAAAATGCCCATGCAAGTGAACCTGTGCAAAGTTATTTTAATCAACAGGAAAAAAAATATGATTGTTCTAAAACCTTTAAAAATATTTGCCAAAATATTAAAACTCTTACTGTCAGTTAGAAATATATAGGGAAGTTAAAAAAAAAAGTAAGGGGCCGGCCCGGTGGTGCACTGGAGAGTGTGCCACCTGAGAGTGCGGCACCGCTCCCGCCGAGGGTTCGGATCCCATATGGAGACCGATTCCCACTCACTGGATGAGCACGGTGTGGGTGCAACACCGAGGGTTTCGATCCCGTTACCGGTCCCCGGTACAGGCGTGAGACCGAGTGTTGCGATCCCGTTACCGGTCAGTAAAAAAGACAAAAAGGAAAAAAATAAAAAAAGTAAAATTAATATTTATTTAGCATGCTGTAATTTAAAATTAAGCAATAATAAAAAACAAAATGTTCTTTGCAAAAAGCAAAACAAAACGAATTCTTAACAAAACATTAACAAAACTAATTCAGTAACAATTTAAAAAGGACTGTATACCATGAGCATGTGGGATTCATCCCAGGAATGTAAGGTTGGTTTTACATCTGAAAATCAATTAATGTAATCCATCACATTGATAGCATAAAGGATAAGAACGTGACTATCTTAATATACACAGAAAACTCATTTGACAAAAATGCAGCTTCTGTTCATGATAAAAATTATCAGATAATTTTTAGATATCTAATTGTTCAGAAATCTAATAATTTTAGCTATTCTAATTGAATAGTTAAATCTATAAGACTGACAGTACCCACTTGTTGCCAAGAATGTGGAGTAACTGGACTATTCATATCTCGCAAGAGGAATACAAAAGAACTTCCTTAACCTTATAAAGGGCATCTTCAAAAAACATGCAACTAATTTCATTCTTAAAAGTGAAAAGCTGAATGTTTTCCCACAAAAGGCCTGCTCTCACCACTTTTAGTCAACATGGTACTGGGGCTTCTAGCTTGTAAAATGAGAGAAAGAGCAGCCATAACAACAACAAAACAATACAAAACAGAAGAAAAGAAAGTGAAGCAATTTAGATTGGAAGGAAAAAGAGAAACTCTGTATTCACAGGTGACATGCCTCTATATGTAAAAAATCTTAAGAAATCCATACAAACCAAAAAAAGCCTACTAGAAGTAATCAACAAGTTTAGCAAGGTTTAAGGATATAAGGTAAATATTGAAAAATCAATTAAATTTCTATATACTAGCAATGAACTTAGTAAATAAATTTTTAAAAAATTACATTCACAATACATCAAAAAATTAAATACTTAGGAATAAATTGAACAATAGAAGTTCAAGATCTGTACACTAAAAGCTTGTATACACTGCTGAAAGAAATTAAAGAAGTGAATAAATGAAGATCTAAATTAATGTTCATGGTTTAGAAAACTCAGTATTGTTAGGATGGCAGTTCTCCCCAAATTGAGCTATAAAGTCAGCCTAATCCCTATCTATATCCTGGATGATTTTTCTTTAGAAATCAACAAGTGGATCTTAAACTTTTTATGGAAATTCAATGGACATACAAAAGTTAAAGTAATTATGAAAATGAATAGCAAAGTTTGAGGACTTAATCTACTTGATTTCAAATGCTATAGTAATTAAAACAGCATGGTTTGTTGTAAGCATAGGCATATATATCAATGAAACAAAACTGAGTCCTTAAATAAAACCTTTTGATTTATGGCCAATTGATTTGATTTGTGACCAAGGTGCCAAGGCAAATCATGGGGGAAATGGTCTTTGAAACCAATGAAATGATGCTGAACAATCAAGTATCCATACATGGAGTCTGCAAAAGGAACTTAGACTCTTACCTCAGACCTTACAAAAAAATTAACTCAAAATGGAGATTAAACCTAAATGTAAGTGCTAAACTGATGAAACTTCTAGAGAAAAAACACAGAAGAAATCTTTGTGAACTTGGGTTAAGCAGAGTTCTTACAAATGACACCGAAAGCATTACTAACAAAAGAAAAAAAATCAATGAATTGGGCTTCATTAAAATGAAAAACTTTTGCACTTCAGAATGCATCATTAAGGAAGTGGAAAAGCAGGCACAAACTGGGAGAAAATAATTGCAAATTGTACATCTGATAATGGATTGGTATTGAGAATATAAAAAGTCTTACAACTCAATAATAAGTAGACAAAAATCCTAATTAAAAACAGACAAAAGATTTGAGTAATAGATATTTCACCAAAGAAGTCATGTGATTGGCTAATAAGTGTGTACTAAAATACCAAACATCATCAGTTGTTAGGGAAATGCACACTAAAAACCACAGTTACATACCATTCTATATTCATAAGATGGGCTATACTCCAATAGACAGAAGACACAAAGTGTATGTGGTGATGTGGAGAAGCTGGAACTATTATACATTTCTAATGGGAATATACAGTGGTACATCTACTTTGGAAAACATTTTGGCAGTTTCCTAAAAAGTTAAACATAAGTTTGCCACACAGGCCTGTAATTCCAATTCTAGAAATCAACAGAAAAGAATAAAAACATATGTCCAAAGAATTGTATTTTAATTTTCACAGCAGCATTATTAATATAGTAGTCCAAAGCTGGAAACAATCTGAATATCCATCAGTTTCAAAATGTGATATAGACGTGATGTATCTGTATAAGTAAATGTTACTTAGCAATAAAAAAGAACAAAATGCTGATACATACTACAGAATGAATGAATCACAAAAACATTATTCCGAGTGAAAGAAGCCACGCAAAAGGAGCAAATCTCTATATTGTGTGATTCTGTTTATATAGATATCCACAAAAAGCAAAGTTACAGAGACAGATAGATCAGTGGATGCCTGGGCTTGGGGTTGAAGCCAGGACTGAGTGCAAACAGGCTCAAGGGAATTTTTTGGAGTGAAGAAAATGGTCTAAAACTGACTTGTGGTGATGGCTGCCAACTCTATAAGTTTATTAAAGATCATTTGATTATGTAGAATATCATTTAACCATGGAATTAAAATAATTTACTTCTACATATGCAACAAGAGTTTATTATGGTATGTAAATTATAACTTAATAAAGCTGCATAGAAGAAAAGTCTCAGCTTTCTCAGCTGTGAAAAACAGATATATACAAGATAGGGCGTGTGTGTGCGTGAGATAAATGAGAGAATTCGTAGAAACGGCTTTGCACAGTCCTTGTCAGAGTAACAGGGAGTCAATGTTTGTCGGCATTCTCATCATTGTCGTCGTCGTCGTCGTCATCATCATCGTCATCATCTTTATATCAAGTCCAACCATCTGTGTTTTCAACTCCCAGACCCTAGTTACTGAGTGCAACAGAAAATACGCCCCAGACCAGTATAGATTGGTAACGCTGAAAATTCATACTCTCAAACTTGGCTGAATGCTTGATGCTTCCGGGGAGTTCTGTCTCTTACTTAGTTTCTCTTTTATTCTCTTCCTGAAGCTCCTCAAACCCCCATCTCCCTCCTCTCACTCTGACATTTGGATGCCACCTCCTACTTTACAGAGAATATGAAGGCATCTATGAGGCATCTCCTTTGAAAAATATGTCTGCATCTACAAATATCCTATCTTCTTTCCTGCCACCGTGTCAGGATTGTCCCTCCTCCTTTTCTTGGGCAATTATTACTTTCATGCCCTGGATCAAGTTCTCTGACTTCTTCAGGGACATTACCCCATTTCTCATAATATCTTTACTGTATCTTAAACTTGCAAACTTCTTCTTTTTCTTGTTCAATGTTCTCTAATTAATGAACAGAGCCAAAGAAAAACATAGACTAACCTAAAACTCCTCTTCAGTCTTCATTCATTCATTCATTGATGTATCTAACAAATTTTCATTGAGTGCTGACCTCGTGCCACATACCTTGCTTAGGGTTGGAGACATTGTGGTCTGTCTGCAAGAGAGAAATGGACCTTGTTCTCCTGGAGCTTACGGTCTACTGGATAAAGAGTACTTAAAAATAATTGGAATACTAACTAACTAACTTTAATTATTAATAAGTACAACAAAGAAAAAATGTCAGAATGCTAAGAGGACATACCATAGAAGCACCAGGGACAGTTCACCAAAAAACTTATATTTAAAACAAAATTTAAGGATGAATAGGGTTTAGCAGGCAGCCAGAGATTTAGGGCAGAGGAGCGCGGAAAGAATTCCCAGCAGAGGGTCAAAGGTGCAAAAGTCGTGAGGCTAAACATATGTAAGAATAGCTTGGGTTTTGGATTAAACAGGCCTGATATGAATCCAAGCTTTGCCACTGACTTTGTGGCATGGTGTGATCATGAGCATTAATAGAACTCTTCTGAAGATCCCAGAGTACAACATAATCTTACTATGCTACATGAATAGTTTAATACTTCACATACACTATCTTGTTTAGTTCTCATGATAACTCTAGTTATTATTACCTCCAGTTTTTTTTTTTTTTTTCCTTTTTGTCGTGTCCGGCAACGGATCGCAACCCTCAGTGTCGCGCCCGTACCGGACCGGGACTGGCAACGGGATCGCAACCCTCGGTGTTGCTCCCACACCTCGCTCAGCCAGTGAGCGGAACTGGTCTGTATGTGAGATCCGAACCCTTGGCGGGAGTGCCACCCGCTCCCAAGCGGCGCACTGTAGCAGTGCGCCACCAGGCCGGCCCATTACCTCCAGTTTTAAATGTGGAATCATTTACTCACAGACCTTAATCTGCCCAAGGACGTTAGCTAGTAAGTGTTAAGATAGATTTTAAACTAAGTCTTTCAAGGAAATTATGTTGCCATGAAAGTAGTACTTGATATATATTTTTTTCTTTGTATTCATTTCTGCTCTTTGCCCAAAGGCCATTATCAATTTACTGAAATACATCACATTCATGCTGATTTTTTTCCAGTGTACCCTTCTTTCCAATATGGTTATTAGATTAAGATTATTATACTGTTAACATAAGGTTATGGTTAATTTTTAAATAGTTGAAGATTTTTTTTTCCTTTTTTTTGTCTTTTTTCATGTCCGGCAACGGATTGCAACCCTCAGTGTCACGCCCGTACCGGACTGGGACCAGCAATGGGATCGCAACCCTTGGTGTTGCGCCCACACCTCGCTCAGCCAGTGAGCGGGAACCAGTCTGTATGTGGGATCCGAACCCTTGGCGGGAGCGCCGCCACGCTCCCAAGCAGCGCACTGTAGCAGTGCGCCACCGGGCCGGCCCAAGTTGAAGATATTTTCATTTTCTCTTTACCATTTCTTTTATTTGGTACCACAGTTAAAATGTTACAGCAACATGTTGAACTTCAGCTTCCTTATTTCTAACATAAGTGATTAGAACTAGGTAACTGTGGTCATTTTCATCTCTAACAGGTTGTAAATGCACATTTCTAGACTTTCTGTGAAACTTAATTTTCAAAATTCTACTTCTTTAACCAATAGTAGTCATATTTTATGATTTCATGAAAATAAGTAAGTGAAAATAATTCACGTAAGTACTGCATCTTGTTTCAAGATGTGCAATTTATATATAGGAAAGTGCATCTAGTTTGGTTTATGTAGGATAAATTTATGAGCCAAAACATTCAAAATTTACACTGTAAGAATTATTTTTTGTTTATCATTTTAATGAATTGAAACATAGTTGATTGTACATATCTGTGGGGTATAGAGTTGAATATCAATACCTGTGTGCAATATGTGATGCTCAAATCAGGATAATTAGTATACTCAACATTATACAATGTAATCATTTTTCATGTCCTTTTACCAATTCCTCCCATATGTGCTCCTCCTCCTTTCCCACCTTTGGTAACGTCAGTTCTGTTCTCTCCTTTTGAGGGTCCAACCTATGATTGTGATTGTGGTGTCTTTCTTTCTTTTTTATTTATTTGTTTATTTTTTAGCTATCTCTTATGAGTGAGGACACACGGTATTTCTCTTTCTGAGCCTGGCTTATTTCACCTACAATAATTTTCTCTAAGCTCATCCATGTTGCTCAGAATGGCAGTAATTCATTCTTGATAAAGGCTGAGTAGTATTCCGTTGTGCAAAAATACCATATTTTCCTTATCCATACATTCGACAATGGACATTTAGGTTGGTTCCAACTCTTGATTATTGTAAATAAAGCTATGATAAACATGGAAGTGCATGTATACTGTCGACATGATGATTTCCATTCCTTTGGGTATATACCCAGCGGTGAAATTACTGGATTGTATGGCAGTTCTACCTGTACTTTGTGGAATCTCCATACCATTTTCCATAATGGCTGCACCAATTTACAGTCCCACCAACAGTGTAGGAGGGTTCTCCTTTCTCCACTTCCTTGTCAACATTTGTTATTCTCTGTCTTTTTAACAACAGGCAGTCTAACTGGGGTGAGATGATACCTCAATATGGTTTTGATTTGCATTTCCCTGATGCTGAGTGATGATGAACATTTTTTCATGTACCTTTTAGCCATTTGTATATTTTCCTTTGACAAATGCCTATTCAGCTCCTTTGCCCATTTTTAAATCATGTTATTTTTTTATTGTTAAGTTGTTTGAGTTCCTTGTACATTCTGGATATTAATCCTTTATCAGATGCATATATTTTCTCACTTTACAAATATTTCTCTCACTCTGTAGATGGTCTTTTCACTCTGTTGTTTCTTTTGCTGTGCAGAAGCTTTTTATCATAATATAACCCATTTGTTTATTTTTCCTTTTGTTGCCTGTGCTTTTGGGGTCATATTCATAAAGTCTTTGCCCAGTCCTACTTCCTGAGGTATTTCCCCTATGTTTTCTTTTAGGGGTTTTATAATTTCAGATCTCATATTTAAGTCTTTAATATATTTTGAGTTGATTTTGGTATATAGTGAGAGGTACAGGTCTAGTTTCATTCTCCTGCTTATGGATATCCAGTGTTCCCAGCACCATTTCTTGAAGAGGCTGTCTTTTCCCCGATGTATGTTCTTGGTACCTTTGTCAAAGATCAGTTGGCTCTAAGTATGTGGGTTGATTTCTGGGTTCTCTATTCTGTTCCATTGGTTCAAGTGTCTGTTTTTATACCAGTACCATGCTGTTTTGGTTATTATAGCTTTGTACTATAATTTGAAGTCAGGTGGTGTTATGCCTCTGGCTTTATTTTATCTTCTTCTTATTTACTTTGTTTTTTGGGGTATTTTTTGCTCAGGATTGCCTTGGCTATTTGGTGTCTTTTGTTGTTGCATACAAATGTTAGGATAGTTTTTTCTATTTCTGTGAAGGATGTCATTTGTATTTTAATGGGGATTGCACTGAGTCTGTAGATCACTTTTGGTAGTATGGACATTTTCACAATGTTAATTCTTCCCATCCAAGAGCATGGAATATCTTTCCATCTTTTTGTGTCCTCTTTAGTTTCTGTCAACATTGATTTGTAGTTCTTATTACAGAGATCTTTCACCTCCTTGGTTAAATTTATTCCTGTTTTATTTTATTTTATTTTATTTGGTGACTATTGTAAATGGGCTAGCTTTCTTAATTTCTTTTTCTGCTAGATTGTTGTTGGAAAACACTACTGATTTTTGCATGTTGATTTTCTATCCTGCAACTTTACTGAAATCATTTATCAACTCAACTAGTTTTTTTGCAGAGTATTTAGGCTTTTCTATATATAGAATTGTGTCATCTGCAAACAGAGAGAATCTGACTGAGTCTTTTCCAATCTGGATACCCTTTATTTCTTTCTCTTGCCTGATTGCTCTGGCTAGTACTTCCAGTACTATGTTAAGTATGAGTGGTGAAAGTGTTCTTCCATATCTTGTGCCTGTTATTGAGAAAAGCTGAAAGCTTTTCCCCATTCAGGATGATATTACTGGTAAGTTTGTCATATATGGCTTTTTTTGTGTTAGGATACTTTCTTTCTGCCTAATTTACTGAGTGTCACTTTCATGAAGGGATGTTGAACTTGGTCAAATGCTTTTTCTGCATTTATTGAGCTAATCCTATGGTTTTTTTCCTTGATTTTGTTGATGTGGTGTATCACATTTATTGATTAGTGTATGTTGAACCATCTGTGCATCCCTGGTATAAATCCCACTTAATTGTGGTGTATAAGTTTTTTGATGTGTTACTGTATTCTGATTGCTAATATTTTATTGAGGATTTTTGTTTGTATGTTCATCAAAGATATTGGACTGCAGTTTTCTTTTTCTTTTCTTTTTTTTTTTCTTTTTTTGTGACTGGTAAGGGGAATGAAACCCTTGGCGTGGTGTCACCTGCAATGCACTCAGCCAGGGAGAGCACCGGCCATCCCTATATAGGATCCGAACCTGCGGTGGGAGCACCGCTGCGCTCCCAGCGTGGCACTCTCCCGAGTGAGCAATGGGGTTAGCCCTCTTTTTTGTTGTTTATTTGTCTGGTCTTGGTATCAGGGTGATGCTGGCCTCATAGAATGAGTTTGGGAGAATGGCCTCTGTTTCTATTTTATGGAATACTTTGAAGAGAATTGATATTAATTCCTCATTATTCCTTGTAATCTTTCTATTCTTTTGATGTAAGTGTTTATTGTGATAAACTTCCCTCTTAGTACTGCTTTTGCAGTATCCCACAGGTTTTGGTGTGATGTTCCTTTATTTTCATTAGTTTCAAGAAATTTTTTGACTTCCTGTTTACTTTCTTCTTGGACCCATATGTTGTTCAGGAGCATGTTGTTTAATTTTCATGTGAATGTATAATTTCTAGAGTTTTACTTGTTATTGATTTCTAGTTTTAACCTGTTGAGATGATTGAAATGATTTCTTGAAATGATTTTAATTTTTTAGTTTGTTGAGACTTGACTTATTTATGATTGTTAAGTCTTCTTGCAGGGTAAATCCCTTTATCATTATATAGTTGCCTTCTTTGTTTCCTTTTATGGTATTTGATTTAAAGATTACTTTCTCTGATATAAGAAAAACACTCCTGCTCATTTTTATTTCCATTTCCATGGTATATCTTTTTCAATCCCTTTACTCTTAGTCTGTGTGTGTCTTTCTAGGTGAGGTTGATCTCTTGTAGACAGCATATAGGTGGGTCTAGCTTTTTAATCCAATCAGCTGGTCTGTGTCTTTTGAGTGGGTAATTTAACCCATTTATATTTAGGGTTGCTACTGAAAGGTAGTGTCTTACTCCTGACATTTTATCAATTTTCATTTGGATGTGTTAAATATCTTTTGTTCCTTTCTTTACTTTTTATTGCTTGTCTTTGGTGTTTGTTGGTATTAGGTGGTGGGTAGATACAGTTGTTTTCTCTTCCTTTTTTGCATTTCTGTTTTACCAGTGGGTTTATGTTCTTTCTTTTGTATTCATGGTAGTGATTATTGTTTTTTGGATCCTAGATTCAAGACTCCATTGTGGATTTCTTGTAGGGTTGGTCATGTGGTGGTGAACACCTGTAGTTTTTGTTTTTCTGAGAAATACACTATTTCTTCTTGAATTCTGAAGGATAGCCTTGCTGGGTGTAGTATTATTGGCTAGCAGGTTTGTTCTGTTAGTATTTTGAATCCTATTTTCTTCTGGCCTGTAGAGTTTCCTGTTGAGAAGTCTGCTGGTGGTCTGATGGGGATACCCTTATAGGTGACTGATGCTTTTCTCTTGCTGTTTTTAGGATTTTGTCTTTGTCTTTGAGTTTTCCTAGTTTGACTACAATGTGTCTCAGGGAGGGCCTTTTTGGACTGAATCTGTTTGGGGATCTTGAGCCACCTGAATCTGAAGGTCCATCTCTCCCTATACCTGCGAACTTTTCTGCTATTATTTCATTAAATATGTTCTCAATGTCTTTTCCTTTCTCCTTCCCTTTAAGAGCACCCATGATTTGGATGTTTGTGTGCTTAAGGTTTTCTGCTATATTTCTTAGATTTTCTTCATTTTTTAAAATTCTTTTTTCTTTTTCTTTCTTTCTTTTTTTTTTTTTTGTCTGCATGAGTTATATTGAAGAGACTGTCTTCAAGATTGGAAATTCTTTCTTCTGTTTGCTCTAGCTTGCTGCTTACTCTCTTAGTTGCGTTTTTTATTTCATTGAATGAATCCTTTAGTTTTATTTGTACTGCTGCATTCTTTTTTAGTATTAATCTCTTTTTAGGTTTTCCCCTTCATATTCTGGAAAATTCAGTTCATTGTGTTGTATAACTGCATCTTCTTGTATCTTATTGAATTTCCTGAAGATTTTACTTGTAATTCCTTTTCAGCCATTTTGAGGGTTTCCTGCTCTATGAAGTTTCGTACTTGAGAGTTATTGTATTATTTTCGTGAACTCGAATTTTCTTGTTTCTTCATATTTCTACTATCTCTGTGTTGATGTCTGGCCATCTGGTAGAGCAGTTGCTCTTTCTAATACTCTCCTTCTCTAGACTCCACCGGTGACCCTCCTTGTGTCAATGCAGTCAAATGGTCAGTGGTTCACCTGAACAGTGGCAGTGGTTGCTGTGGCTTCTGCTGTGGTAGAAGGCTCCCTTTGTGGTGGTGGTGGCTGTGGCTTTGACTGGCTTACCACATGGAAGCAGTAGTCCCAACAGGGATGGGCTGCTTGCATGATGATGATGGTGGTGCACTAGCAGTGCTGGTGGTGGCAGTGACTGCAGCACTGGCAGTTGCAGCAGCTGCCTGTTTGGCTGTGGTGTTCTCAGTGGTGGCCTGCACAACTAAAGTGTCTGCAGCAGCAGCAGGGTTACTTCATGGCAATGTCAGTGGCATTAGCAGCTGTAACTTCCTCCCTGGCATTTGTGGTTTCCTTGGAGGCAGTGGGGTTACCTCATGGGGGCAGCAGCAGCGTCAATGGCTGCAACTTCCCCCCTTGCATCTGCAGTGTCCACCACAGCAGCACTGGGATTAACTTGCAGTGGCAGCCATGGCGGTGGTGGTTGCAGCCACCTCCCTCACATCTGAGGAGTCTGCAGCTGCGGAGGCCATGCACAGGATTGCTGCTCTGTGGGGAGCTGCTCTGCAATGGGCAACATTTCTGGACCAGACAATGGCTCCAGTGACTGCTGAAGTGGCGGCAGTGGGCCTGTTTTGATCTTCTTCTGAGGGAAGAATGCACCCTGGTCATCTCTGTTCTGCCGTCCTCCTGAAAGTCCCTGTATTTCAAACTATAAGATATTTAAATGGTCTTAAACTTTTATATTAATACATTTTAATTATATAATGCCATCCATGATGTACTGCTCCAGTAAATTTGCCAATTTTTATCATGTAGGATGTCATTTAATCATGGAATCAAATGTCTTTCTCATGGTAAGATAGTCTTTGAAGCTAGGATAAACACAAAATGTCTCACTTGTATTTGTCTTATTTATGATACTCATAAAATAATATGACTACAGATTGTGCATAAAGTTATTTATATTTTATTCATGCCAATGTCTGTCAATGGTATTGAATATGAACTGTATCAACATTTATAAGGCAATATTTAAACAGAGAAATAGAGAGCTGAAAGTAGCAGACAACTTCAGGTAGATTTTCTATTCTCTTAATATCTAAATTGTAACAAAATCTTCTGAAAGGGTCAGTATCCAATTAAACTCTTCTACTAAATGTTGAATACAGAAGCAGTTGCTTCTTTACAGAAAATATGCCTTCTGGAAACTTCTATAATGCATGTCAAGTTTTAGGATAAAAAAGCACATTTGTTATCCTGGTTCAGAGATAATTGCTTGTCATTAGGTTGGTAGGAACGTAAATTTTACTCATTTCTGTCAGCTAGCTTGTCAGCTTCCTAAACTCCATCTCCATCTGCCCCTCCAATGACAAGCCGAATATCATTTGCCTTCCACCAAAATGATAATGACTCATAAATGTAAATTTCATTGAAATCACACGTGTGGAAACATTTAACTTTTTTTTTAGAAATAGAGAAATCTGATGGGTTGAACTTTGTTCAGCAAAATTATATATATATATAAAAACAACTCAACTAAACTCATTTGCTTTTCTTGTTACAATGGTGTATTCATATTATTTTTTCTTTTTTTTCCACGAGAATTATGCAGGCACTTGGCTGTCAGGCTTTACAAGTAACAGTGTCACAGAAGGGGTGCTTACTATTCTTTCCTCGAGGATGGAGAAAGAGTGATGAGCAAAGCCACCTGCATGTGCCCTTGTGCCAGGATTCTTGTCTCTAAGCCCAGAAGCCACATTTTAGCACCACAGTCTGTGACTCCAGGGAAAAGCTTTAATAAAAATAGCTGTTATTTCCAAAGTACCTACTGTTTTTGCTTTTCTCTGATATTCACCAAGTTCTTATGATCTGCCAAGCTCTGTTTTAAGAGATTTACACATATTCACTTATTTTAATCCCACAAAACCCTTTTCAGATATATACTGTTATGTTGTCCATTTTGCAGATAAGAAAACAAAGGCACAGAGAGGTCATATACACACATAGCTGGTGAGAGGTGAAGCCAAGATTCGAACCCTGGCAGTCTGGTCCAGCAGAGCCTACCGTCTTAATCATGACCATGCTTTTATCTTTTAACCTATTATCTTATTCAGACCTGAGAAAAACCTAATCAGGAAGGATGAGAAAGCTGATGCTCAAAAAGATTAGACAATGTTTACAAATGCATACGGTTAGTACAACTGCTAAGTGGTAAAGCAATGCCAGTGTGATGCTAAAGCACATGCTCAAAATGCTTTGAGATGTAAGATCTGCCCACCTGCCCTTTCCCTGCAAAGCAGTGCCCTTCTGCAGGGGACAAGGTGGGAGAACCTCACAGGGCTGCTGCCACTGCTTTCCTTGCCATTCCTGGCACAATCCCACAGGAGCGCTGAAGAACTGGTGGTGCACATTCACTTGTTGCACCAGTTCTGAGGAAAGAGCAAGACAAGCCAGAGGGCCCTGAGCAAACTAGTGCAAACCTTTTTTTTTTTTTTTTTTTGCATTATGTACATTTGTTATTACATACATTCAACCTGTTCATCTAGCTTTTTTAAAAAAAAAATAGTATGGGGGCAATGTAATTTTTCTATAAAGATATGAGATCCTGGCCCATTAGTCTTACATTTACCCTTGAGGATAAAAATTCTTGCCGATAAGACGTGAGCTATAAAATATGGATACCATGTCTCAAGTATTTAAGGATAAAGCGATAAACATGCAGATGGGGCCATTAATGAACATTAATTGCTTTAAATTAGGTTTTATTGTGCAGTGGGTAAATTGGAAAGTACACATTTGCATTGGTAATAGAAAATTAATTTAAATGCTTCAGGAAGCAAAATATCACCTGATGTGCTAAAACCTGTTATTTGTGGTAGACGTAAAAGGAAACTTGAAGGGCATTACATATTAAAATCAAATCAAATCAAGTAAACTAGGCTGGAGGCACACACACGTGTGAACATCTTATGTTTAAACCCCGTAAGGCTACTGAGTTTGCCCAGGCCAGGAAAGGTCCCAGATGGTGACTGCTTTAAAGTTACATGCTTACTGGACCGTGTCACCAAAGTGTGGTGGTAATGGAATGGCACAGTGTAAATCTCAGAGTTATAAGGGCCCTCAGGAGGTAATTGGATTCTTTCTCCTCCCACCAGGGAGGACATGTGCTGATATCTTCTAGAACAGATTGTTGTCTACCCAACTCTTTAAAGTGTTTGAAGTGAAAATGTCACTGCACCTTCCTCAGTAGTCCATTTCCAGCCAGGACCCATCTGAGCTCACATGGAAGAATCCTTCCCTCTTGCCTCTCTCAGTCTCTCCAGAAATGGTTTAAACTCAGACCTTTCTGTTTAATTTCTGAAGAGTTGGTAATCAGAGCATATGCACAATTTGATGGTTCAACTTTCCTATTCTTGGATACCTTTTTTCTTCCCTTTAGTACTTTTTTTTTTCTAATTTTATATTCCTATTATTGTTTTGCTCTGATCCTGCTCTGGAAGAGATGGTGTTTTAAAATAGTAGAAATTTTCTAATACAAGAGGTACATAATAAAGACCTGTCCTAAGGCAAAAGTAGTAGGAAATTGTCATCGTAGTTGTTATATTGACTTAGCAAGTTGGGCTGCTGTTCCTTAAGACAGGAAAGAATAGGTGAGAAGTGGGCTTGCAAGGAAGAGCGGGAAATTGAAGCTTGAGTTACCTAGAATACACTGATGTGAACTTCAGGAGACAAGTAAAGGGCTAGAGATTTATATGTGAGAAGTGGGCTTGCAAGGAAGAGCGGGAAATTGAAGCTTGAGTTACCTAGAATACACTGATGTGAACTTCAGGAGACAAGTAAAGGGCTAGAGATTTATATGTGAGAAGTGGGCTTGCAAGGAAGAGCGGGAAAGTGAGGCTTGAGTAACCTAGAATACACTGTGAACTTCAGGAGACAAGTAAAGGGCTAGAGATTTACATTTGAGAGCCATCCATTTGTACATTATCTTTAAGGCCATGGAAGTGGAGGATGTCACCTGAAGAGTAAATGTAGAAGGCAAAGTTAATATAGTAAGAACTGAGCCTTAAAGCACTTTGGCATTTAGAGGTCTGAAAAGGGGGACAAATCAGCAAAGAAGACTCAGAAGAATCGAGGTCAGAGATGAAAGAGAAAAATTAGGAGAATGTGGTGTCCTGGAAACCAAATAAAGAAAATGCTTTAAGAAGGTGGGTGGGAGTGGCTAGCTGTGTTTCATGCTGCTAAGAGGTTGAGGTCAAGTAAGGGGAGATCCTTGTTGGCTTTGACAAAGGCATTTTTAGTGGCATACTAGGGACAAAAGTCTATTTGAGGTAGATTCAAGAGAGAAGGGCAGATGAAAAGCAGAGCTAGCGAATATAGACATCCTTTTCAAGGAGTTTAATATAAAGAGGATCAGAGAACAGGGTGAGAGCAGAGGGGAACACGTGATCAAGAGTAATATTTCTTTCAGAGGTATAAGATCTTGTAGCAAGAATGTGTACTAGTGGGACTAATTCAGTAGGAAAGAGAAACAACGATGCCAGAGAGAAAAGAAGTACCAGGGAGGGGATGGTATCTAGTATAAGAGAGTATGGATCCTAGATTCATCCAGGGAGAGGTTATCTACGGTTATTGGATGGAAGTCAGATTGTATGGGTACAGATGGAGGTTAAGTTTAGAGATTTAATCAAATAAAACATTCAACTGTTCTTTTCATATTTTTGAATCAAATTTTATTGCATGGAATCAAATATTTTCTTAGGCCTTTGAACAAACCCATCATCCCTTGGAAGAGAGCCCGTTGTGCCTAATGGGTAATGACCAGCTAACAGAGATGGAAAATGTTTTGCTGTTTGTGCAGCCAAAGGTGTTATATGTGCTTTCTGCCTGGTGTGCATAGCTGTCCTTCTTGGGAGGTCCACCAGTGACACTGCACTCTGGCTGCTCTTTGGTCTTGCCTGTGATACCTGAGATCAGATCCACAGTGCAACCAAGAACAGGCTATGACCTTTACCAGGACTTAACTGAATAATTAGGGATAATAAAAGTACACCATCAGAGAGTAACTTATAACTATGACTAGAAGGGATCCCGTTGGTCTAACCAACCTCAAGAGAATCTTGGCTGGACCGACTTCCTTTCTGCTTGCACATGTGTGGGGGGCCTTGCCCATCCCATCGTTAGGAATGCTCCAAGCGTTACTGAAGCTGAGAATACAGGCCCCGATGTCATCATCCACCCCGTCCCAAATCCTTTCAAATCCAAATCAGAAGGAATTCTCTTTTCCCTTGTATATTTCAGGGACTGCTCATTTCCTGCCCCAGGATTTACCCTCTTTCCAACTTGACCAAGAATGGCCATTCCTTTCAACTGAAACTATACCCAGTTAACTTCAGAGATGTGTGTCCTGGCTCTTCGTCTTATGCAAGACAATTACCAAAATTTAGTTGAAAGGTGTATTGGTTTGCTCAGACTGCCGTAGCTATGTACCACAGACTATTTCTTAAATAACAGAAATTTATTTTCTCACAGCTCTGGAGGCTAGACGTTCAAGATCAGGGTGTCGGCAGGGTTGGTTCCTTCTGAGGGCTCTGAGAGGAGGATCTGTTCCAGACTCTCTCCTCAGCTTGTAGACGGTTTTCTTGTTCACTTGGTGTTCTCCCTGCCAGTGTGCCTGTGTCCAAATTTCCCCCTTTTACACGGACACCAGTCATGTTGTATTAGGGCCCACCCTAATGACCTCATTTTAATTTAATCTCATCCTGTCTGCAAATAAGGTCACATTCTGAGGTACTGGGGGTTAGTACTTCAACATATGGATTTTGGAGGGACGCAGTTCAGCCCATAACAGCAAGTTGTGCTTTACTCAATCTTAACAATTTTTTTTATTAAAGTGATACCTAGAAAAAAAATGGTAGTTTTAAAAGAGTATTACATGACAAAATGAAGTCAGCACTTTCCTGTCCCACTAGCCCCATCTGCAATATTTGCTCCCTGACAGCCATACTTTCAAATATTTTTTCCTCTGTCATTTACATCCCTATTTCTAGATACCGTGCTCACACTGCTATTTACTTTTCATGGCAAATAGTATGCATTAGCTCCACAGTATGGAATATGAAGATTTTGCTTTCTTGTACCCCCTTGTATGCAGTTCCTGCCCACCCTCAATTCAGATACATTACCAAATGGC
Source organism: Galeopterus variegatus (assembly GCF_000696425.1). Taxonomy (NCBI): domain Eukaryota; kingdom Metazoa; phylum Chordata; class Mammalia; order Dermoptera; family Cynocephalidae; genus Galeopterus; species Galeopterus variegatus. Next base: position 88,750 of record NW_007727887.1, read on the forward strand.
CAGTCAATATTTACTTTATTATTATTATGCATTGTATTTCTTTTCTTTGTTTAGTTTTTGAACCCGTCACTAATGCATCCACAAACGTTCTACCAGTACTGCAAACTCCCGTCAGTATGGTCAAACATACCAGGTCATCTCTACATCCCACCTGTTTCCTTGGCAATACCTCTCCCGAAGCCCTCCATTTCCAGCCTCTGCTGGACTCAGACGATTTTACAGTGGTATCCTGAAGCTTTCCTGAAGCTTCATCCTGTGAAAGCCACTCATTGCTCTGTGTTGGATCCCCCATTTCCTGGATCCCCATCCTTCTTTTCTTGGTTTACTCTTTCATTTTGATGACAGCACGTACTCTAGTTGCTTCCTGAGAAAGAGTTCATAGAGGATAACTGTTTTAATACTTTGAATATCTGAATATGACTTTAGTTTAGCCTTGCACTTAATCAACAATTTACTTGGTTTACAATTCGGGGTTGCAAATTGTTTCCCCTGAGAATTGTAAGGGTATTCTTCCACTGTCTTCCATAGTTCAGTGTTTCTAATGAAAATCCTCATCCAATTTTGACTCTTGACTTTTTGGAGGTGTATTTTTTCCCTCTGGTTGCTGTAACAAATTACAGCAAACTGGGTGGCTTAAAACAATAGAAATTTATTGTCTCAAAGTTCTGGAGGCCAGAGTCTGAAATTAGCATCAGTGGGCTGAAGTCAAGATTCAGCAGGGCCACACTCCCTCCAGAGGCTTCAGGGAAGAACCCTCTCCTTTCTTCTTCTGGCTTCAGGTACCTGCCAACGTTCCTGTGCTTGTGGCCATGTCACTTTAATTTTCAAGGCCAGCTCTGCCCCATCCTCACATCACCTTCTCCTCCACGTGTGTTAAATCTCCCTTTGTCTCTCTCTTACACGGACACTTATGATGGTATTTAGGGTTCCCCTGATAATCTTCGTTTTAAGATCCTTAACATATGCATTTGCAAAGATCCTTTTTCCAAGTAAGATAGCACATACCGGCTCCAGAAACTAGGACCTGATATCTTTGGGTAGTCATTATTCAGCCATTTATAGGAAGTAAACTAGGATTTCATTGGTTTTAGCTAGTAGAGTCTTCCCTGTCTGAAATTTCAAAGTGATGTATTTTGGTGTTAGTTTTTGTCAATCATTTTGCTTTGTAGGCACTTAGAGGGCAATTTAATCTAGAAACTCATGTACTTCATTTCAGACAAATTTTCTTCATTGATTTTTGAACTTTTTTTCCTCCTATTTCTCCTATATTTTTGCCATTCTCTTATTAAGAAATTCCTACTAGTCAGTTGTTGACCCTCCAAGGTCCTTGTATGCACTTGTATGCACAGATTTTCTGGTTTACTTATATTTTCTATTGGGTTTTCTGCTTCTTAAACTTTTTGTTACAGTTCCTGGGAAAATTATTTAACTCATCTTATATCCTCTAAGCCTCCTACTGATACTTTACATTTCTGATATTAAAATTTTATTTTCTATTTTATTTTATTTTTGTTGTTGTTGTGTGAAATGGAGAAAGTTCTTTAACCTCTTCTTTATTTATTTTTATTTTTCTTTATTGGTTATGAATATTCATGGGGTACAAAGCTGACTGTTACCACTCATGACCAAGATGCAATGGCCAGATCCATACTGGCAGCATGCAATGTAATGTTTTTCCTTTTTTTATGGCATCCAATTCTTGTTATGTGACCACTATATTTTCTCATCTCTGAAGACTTTTTTAATTCCTTTTTTTTGGACTTTCTGTATCATCTCGTTTTTACTAAGCTCTGTTTTCTTGTTTATTTTGTTTTGTTTGTTTTAATTCGATTTGTGTGTTTTTACCTTTCTTTTTCAGTGGGAAGATTTCAGTGTCTGGGTATTTGCTCATACTTAATACTGAAGTGATAAAAACTTAAAAGGTGATCAAAAAGAGTAAGATTTTTCACTGCACAACCTCCAAATGTCAATTTCTCTCTTTTTTTCCCCATGTAAATAGTTCTTTTCTTCAGAGACAAATCCTTGAACCTCCTCCTGGGGGTGTGAGCCAGGCTGCTGGCATTCCGTGAGCTGAGTGAGGAAAGAGGTGGGCTTCTCCCCTTCTTGAGCAGATTTTCAATTAGTCCCTCCAGTAGGCCTTTCCCGGGTGCCCTCAGATGGATTCATTCTTCCTGAGTTCACAGTGCTCTGATTCAGTCTCAGCAGAAGAGAACATCCCTTCTTCAGGATCGGGGAAGTGGCTTAGAGACACGTGACATCTCCAACTTCTGGCCCTGTCTGTGGCTCAGTTGTGCTCCGCTGCCCCCTTTTTGATCTGGCCCCATCTCCATTCCTCCTCCCATGCACCACCGACTTACATTTCAGCTCTGCTTTCCAAAACAATGACATCTCTACTTGCTATCGTTTCCTCTCTCCTTCTCGAAAGAAAGATCCTTTTGAGTTTATGCCCTTTTTATGCCCTTACTGTTTTCTTTTAAGGAAAGAAAGAGTAAGGCAAGAGAGATTTTGGTAAGGATAAATGAGGACTGGAGTCAGATTTGGAAATCAGCCTGAAGCAGCTTGAAGGACTCACGTCTCTCTCCAACTTCTCTGACAGCCCACATGGTTTCTTCTTGTGCGGTCACTTTTCTTTGTGCATCTGCACCTTCTTTCAATTTTGACTCTCGATCCACTGTATCCACCAGTGCGAATTCTGGAGTGAGCCAGACTGGTGGGTATCTCACGATCATTGCCTGATTAGGCAGATACCTTGTGTTCCAGGCCACCCTATAGGGTCAGTCAGCCTATAGATGAGTCATCCTAGGTATTTGCTCATCCCTGGTCCAGTAGAAGCCACCTGTGCACCACAGGCATCCCAGACCTGCTTCTTGGCACAGGGATTCATATTAGTTTGCTAGGGCTGCAGTGACAAAGTACCACAGACTGGGCAGCTGAAACAATGGAAATTTATTTTCTCACAACTCTCGAGGCTGTAAATCCAAGATTAAGGTGTTGGCAGGATTAGTTTCTTCTGAGGCCTCTCTTCTCGGCTTGTAGGTGGCCTCCTTGTCTCTGCATCTTCACGTGGTCTTCATTTCATTTCTGTGTCCTAATTTGCTTTTTTTTATAGGGACACCAGTTACATAGATCAGGCCCACCCTAATAACTTCATTTTAGTTTAATTACATCTTTAAAGAACTCACATAGAGGTTTTCCAGTCAACATGGCAGAATAGATGGTCCCAGCATCACTCTCTCCCACAAATCAACCAATTTACAACTACTAAAAAGCAATGACAGCCAAGCTAGGGCCACTAGAGCTGAGGGGAAGAGGAGAGGAGAACTACGGAGTGCATGAGAGTGCATGAAGGCAGGAGAAGCCACGATGAGAAAAAGAAAGGATTGCTTCCACCATTTTGAATCCCAGATACTTAAAGGCTGGAGCTGGAGCACACAGAGCACAAGCTAGCAAATGTCACAGCTGTGACCTTTGTATGATGTTGCTTGGAGGTGGCAGGGTAAAAGAGGGCTTCAGTGGCCCTCAGGATAGCAAGACCACTAACGGGGTTCCTGTGGACCCACACAGGAGTGAGGAGCCAGAACGGCTGAATAAAGGAGCCACTCAGAGGCCAGTGAGTCATTGCAAGGGACCAGAGCATGGTCCATCTCATGGGAAGTGTTTGGAGTATGGGCTGTGGGGGAGACAAGCCTACCCGGCAAACATTGGGGCATAGCCCCCCACTCAGTGCAGGACCACTCAGTGGAGACTGGTCAGGAATACAGATCTGCAGGGGGTACAGTTTGCTGAGAAGTCTCAGGCTCAGACCAGAATCTCCACACAACCCAGGTGTACTGGAACTCATAAGACCCAGAAGTACATACAAGGTCAACAAAAATCTGAGCTGCACAAAAAGCCTTCCCCAGGGAATCAACAGCAAAGCAGCAATTTAGGTCAATTACAGGGCTCAACTGCTGGTCCCCACAGGAAGTTCCCCCATTTTAGAAGTAAGCAAAGGACAACAAATTAGTCCAGTGCAGAGTTTAAGTGGTGGGAACAGTGAATAATCCAACACAGAACTGAAATAAAAAACAAAATACCCACAGTCCAGAGACAAAGTTTGATATTAACTATTAGTAAATGTCTCACATCACCAAAGAACACTTATAAAACCTAGAAGGACTGGAAGCCCCCTGGGTTCCCAAGCCAGGGAATGGGAGGGCTGGGGGCCTGAGCCATGCCCCCTGACATCCACAACCAGCACAGCAACGATCACTGAGCTACTGCATCTGGGGCAGTGGGGGTGCTGAGGGCTTCAGCCATATCCCCTTGACATCTGGAACTAGCCCAGTGACAACCACCAAGCCACCACTGGTCCTCCCTGCAAGAATGAGGGGGGCGCCATGGGCCTCAATCACACACCCCCTTCCTCCTTCTCTCACCCTATTTTCTTCGCCCTTCCCATCTCCCCCTCCCCCCAACTGCTCCACAACCACATCTTAGAATGTAAAAAAATAATAAATTAATAAATAAACTTTAAAAGTAAATGAATAAAATAAAGAACCCACTCCAAATAAGGTCACATTCTGAGGTACTGGGAGTAAGGACTTCAGCATATGGGTTTTGGAGGGACACTGTTTAACCACTAATAGACTCCATGTGGACAGAGCCACTTGACCAGAAGCTGAATCTTAAGGTGCCAACTCCATCATTGACATGGCCAGTCCAACATTCAACTCTATGAAACAAATGTATATTTACTGAACTAAATGAAATTGAATTATTTGTGATATGAGCCACTCATATTAATTGTAGGTAGGACCTGGATCAATAAATATCCTAGATAAATTACTTTATGATACCCATCCCACTCTGAGAGACATAGATAACTAATTTTTTTTGAACTCCCCATTTCCAGGTTGTGGTAGTCTACCTCAAAGTTTTCGAGGGCTAAGTCATAATTTTCTAAATTATTTATGAATGTGTTCTTCAGAAAAGACCATGAAAAGTTGACAAGTCTTGTGAAGTCAAGATAAATGACACCTTCTCTCCCTTTCATCTGTTAGATCCATTACTCTGTCAAAGGAGTAATTTAGACAGCTGCGATTTGTTCCTTGAAAAGTTATTTTGGTTCTTCCAGCACTCTCTCCTTGGGTGTGGTGATCAGCAGGTTTGGTGTTTAGTTAGAAAATCTCTCCAAGTAAACTAAAAATGGAGGAGAGTCAAGGTCATGGTAAGTAGGGAAAAGTTGGCTTTATATTTGCCTTTCTTCAAATACTACATCATGATGCATGCAGCAAATCTTGGGTAGAGCAAGGGCCGTATCTATGGGTGGTTGGAGAAATTCTCAGGTTAAAGGGAAAAATTGCTTTCCACATCAATTGGATCTTCGCTTACATTATATGGAGGTAAAGTGCAAGAACATATATGTTGTCTTCTGAGATTCAGAGTTTTCTGTAATTTAGAAGTTTGTGTGGGTTGATTTCTGTTTGATAGGAAACATTTTCTCTGCCAATAAAGATGAAATAAAATGTAAGATGAGAAATACCGTTAAAAGAGGAGGTAATGAGTCAGATTTCTGTCACTTACATTCTGATTAGCTTTGCGTCCCTCCACTTTTTGCCAGCAGATGTGGTAAGTGGCTGGATTGAAAGCCTTTCTACTAACAGGATTTGAGTAGGTTCGTCTTCTTACGATGGTCATGCATATTTCTTGGCATTTTAAATTTCATTTAGGCAAGTGTGTGTGTATGCACACACACATATATACACACACACACGCATATGTTGTATATGCATATATATGTGTGAGTATATATATATATTTTATATATATGTATGTCTGTATATTCGTATGTGTATACATAGCCCACACTTTTTTTTGTTCAAGAAAAATTAAAGTAAAACAGGTTACATATTATTTTCATTCCCTGAGCTGTATTTCTTTCTAAAAAGATTTATTTTCATGATATCATTAGCAACTCCATGCCCATATCGATTTGCACTCAATTCACTTATATGTCTTATGACGTTGTGTAGTAAATATTTGATTACATGTCTTTCTCTTCTTCAGAATTTGAGTCATGCTAGATGCAAATAAATATTATTTCAGATTTAAGGAAATATTGTACTTGGCCAAAATGTTTACTTATTTATTGTTTCATACTGAAGTCTTTAATTTAGAGAAATATTTTTAGGACTTGGGCCTATGATATTGGTAATACTCCTATTTTTAATACATTATTCTCGCATTCTGGCTAATATTTAACACTGGACAAGTGCAAGACTGGCCTTCTCGCCTCAGAAGTAATATGAAGAATTGACGATAATACAGAGTTGCTTAGATTTGGATTCTGACTCACCTCATGATTTGTGCAACTGCTAATCGCCACACTAGCCACTTCATTATTTATTTATTTTTCCTATCAATTTGGCTCTCTGTGCAGCCCTTACATGGTGAGGAAGATCTCGCTGGGGAATGAAGAGGGCAGAATTTCAGATGGATGCTTTCATTATTTATAAAACAATGTATTAAAATGTCAACCCCAAACTCAGCCGGGGTGTGGAGATGATAGGAAAATTACCTCTATATATATATCCTCAGCGGATCTTAGGAGGAAGTCCCTCATGTAGGAACAGGGAATCCACCCTTGCTCTTCTCCCGGTGGCCACATCTTCACCTGTGTGGCCCACCTCAGCAGCATCCTTCTGTGTGTATTTTACTTCCATTTGGTGACAGAATCTCTGGGCCCCAACGTGTTTCCTTATGAGGTGGTTGGATAGAACCAGCACTTATCTCTGGGTTCCTAACGTCAACAGTATTTACAGGATGCTCATCCTAGCATCCTAATATAAAAGTTAAAAATTGAATGATGACTGGACTAGGTAATTAATTAATTAATGCTTAGGAACATGAACATCTCCTTAAAATTCTCTGAGCAGGCTGTTTAAAGCCACTGTCTCATACCTGTCTGCCTCATCCCAACTACCCTGACCCCAGCGACTGCATACATTCTTAATGCGAAATGTAACACAATTCACACACGTGTATTTGGATCCCTTCATCCACTCTCCTCTTCCTCATCTCTTGCTGACACCCACACTTTCACCCCAGTCTGCTTGAGAAGTTGTCCTAAGGCAGAGCCGAAGACAGTTTATCCTTGACACATGCTGCTGCTTGCCAGTCTTTCCCGTGGGCTTCCTTTTTGTTTCTGTAGGAGGAACTCACTTGCAATGCTCTCTCCCCTCGCTTTCTGCCCCCACGGCCACCTCCTTTCATGGAAGTTGCTGGCTGGTTACCGTGGCAACAGTGTAGCAGATTGTTCTTTGCCTGTTTCTTTCTTTGAGGTAGAGATCGCACATTCATTCATCAAACATTTAAGGATCTGGTATGTGCTGGGATCCACTAACAGGATGAAAAGGTCCAAGAGCCCTGGCCCTGGCCTTGTGAGCATTAGCGTGTCAAGGGAGTTTGGGCATAATAAGAAATAGGGGTACCCAAGGCCCCAAAGACCCTGTTCCTAGTCTAAAAGCAGAGGTAGAAACCTGGGAAAGAAAAGCAAAGGAGGGAAAAGGGATATGGCATGACTTTGGGCTGTGAGGGAAGGGGTGTGTGCCCCATCCCAGCATGGCCCTCCAGGACAGGTTTGCTGCCTGGGACATGCCAGTGTTTGTGGATGGGAGAAAGCTTCTGTGAAGGACCTTGGGCTCATCCTAGCACCTCTCTCTGGGGAACAACTGACCCAAGCAGGCTGCCACACAGTCCTTGGCCTCTCAACCATTTCTGCACTTCTTGATGGCATCTAGGAAACTTGTCACCTCATCACCACATGGTAAGCAACCCCTACCCTCAACCTAACAGACGTTCCACCTGGCAATCCTTGTGCTCATTTGTAAGATCTGTGAGATCACAGGATGCATCTGAGACAAGGCAGACAGTGAATTTAGACTAAGCATCATTAAAGGCTGGGTGGTGGAGTGCTCAGCTACCCACACTGTGGGATGAACTGAGACCCTCCCTGTGCTCCAATTTGGGGACAGAGGGAAGAAGATGCTTGCATTACACAAGGACAGTAAATACATTCCCACAGAAGTGAAGACAATAAGCTAGCACAACTGAGGAAGCTCTCAGCACTACCATACTCCTCCAAAAGAGGTTAGACCACAGCTCTTGGTCATATCTGCATGGGCCACCATGGGCCACCATATGAAGAAGGCTGTTGCACACAGGGCTGACCCACCATATTCGTACAAACATCTCCTCCAACCCTTGGCATATTTCTCTTCTCACTCCAGGGCTATTTAATCTCTAGGGAACTCAATACTTATCAGAGCTGTTGCTGGAATCCCAGGGATGATGGAAAACAATAGGAAAGAGCCGGGAATTTCTGGGTGGGGCAGAAGAGCCTGGAGAGAGAGCATGTTGGTTTTGGAGCCACGTAAACATGGCGTGGAGTGCTGGCCTCACCATGACTAGCTGTATGACATTGGATGAGTTATTTAAGTTTTCTGGGCCTCAGTTTTAAAATCTGTAAAATACAGGGAAACTACCTAACACCATTAAATTATTTTTTCCTAAAATTCTTGAAATGTTCCATATAGGTATTTAGCTCCTTTGCCTGCTTAGAATATTGACTCTGCTTATAATCTTGGCTCTTAGAAGAATAATAACCCTCCATCATATAAGCTTTGTTTGGATTGGTTAGATGCACAAATGTTAGAAATAAAACTCGCCACAAAAAAACACACTTTATGCTGATCAAAACAAGAATACTTTGTTAAATAAGGAAATAGGACACCTGTTTGCTACCAGTCACCTTTGTCAAATCTGGGAAATGGGTGTAGACTTGTTTCTCTCTCATCCCCCACATTCAAATGCTTGACAATATCTTCTCTCCTTCCCAACTTCCTCAGCCGTAGACTCCCATGATCTCTTAGATTCCATCTTTTTACCACTACCACAACCATTCTCTACCTTCCTGCTCCTGGACTTACCTTCCAAAAAAGCAAAACCAATCCTATCACCTACCTGATTACATGCTTCATGGGGCTTATTGTCCTAGACTGTAGATCACACTCCTTGGATGGGCATTCAGGGACCTTAATTAACCTGGACTCTTTCTGGTGTCCTCCCCAATACATTTCACCTAGGCTGTGTGCTTCTAATGAAATAATTTTCAAATGTATTTTCTTAGCAGTAGACTGTTTCTTCAAAGGAAACCTAATTTAAAGCCTGATATGGAAAACTAATAAAACTGGGTGTGCTGTGGCTGAGCTCTGAGGTGGAGGTCTGGACCCCAACACAATTTCTTCCATTATTCCTAGCTCCCCCTTCTTCCTGCTGCAAGAAATGCTACATAGCCCAATTTTTAAAGTCTTAAGTCTGAATTTGCTGTACCTATGGCCATTTATTGAACAGTCCTTGCTCTCTCATGCCTCATCTAGAAATCTCCCTTTCTCCTTTCCTTTTCATTTTTGTGAAAAATACCTCCTCATCCTCTCATATTCAGTTCAAGCATTATCCCCAGTGCAAAGCCAGTGCTGACTACCTGGGAAAAATCAGGGGTCTATATAATGTGATTGCTTGGATATATTCTTATCTATCTCATTGGCTGAACTGCTGGAGGCCAAGGAAAATGTATTATTTGTCTTTGTGTCTGAACTGCAGAGGGTATATCATAAATATTTGGGGAGCTAATAAAACACAGTTCATAAACTTACTGTTTTTCTTCTCTGGAAACATTAACTAGTACACAGGACTCAGTGTAGATGTTAAGAATGCCCATCCATATGCAGACGTATATGTATTGATAAATGTATATATGCCCTCTTTATACACACAAATACATATTGAACTCACTGAAATGGTTTTTGTGTATAAATATTTAGGCAGCATAATAACTTTTTAGAGCATGAAATCTTCATGTCATTTATTTTCTCTTTATATTCATCATACGCAGTAAAATCTTGCCTCCTGAAGCTAAATGTTTTATTCCTTTCTATGTTTAGTCCACCCTTTGTTCCTATGCAGTTATGTTTAAAGATTTGTAGGAACACAATGATTTCTTTGCTACGTGCTGAATTATCAGAGGAACTCCAGCTGTAAATTGAACAAATGGAGGCTTTGACTCCAGAGGCCACCAGTGACTGTTAGGAAACTAAACACAGTGGATCGTGCTGTAGATCCTGATGCTACAGTACCTGGATTTGAGATCAGATACAAAAGAAACTTCATAATAGCAAATTTTGTTCATTAAGCTAAAGTGTTTAGGGTGAATTCATGGTGGAAACCTCATTAAAGGCCAATAAAGAAAGAAGCTCTTGTATTGATATCTTAAAATAAATGGTGGGTTTATTTCTTTTGTTTTGATCATGATGCAACCTTGCATCAATTGATGGATTTTTCCCATGTCTTTTGTTAGTACCAAATAAAAGTAATTCCAGAAAAGCATCTTATTAACATTATTTGAAAAAGAAAATCGTTGATACACTTTCAAAGGCAACTTTATATCTTCCCATTCATTTCTATAAACAATAAATTAAATTACCTTCTATATGAGACTTTTCCCTTTTTTATGTAAGACATTGTATGCACTGAATGGAAGCGATTTCATGAGGATTTGTTTGATGCAACGGTGCTGTGCGGTCACAGGTTTTTTTGCATCACTCGTGCTACTCTTTGTGTCTTGTATACTTAAAGCATCTGCTTATCTTCCTTAATATCGACAGTGTGTTAGAGAGGAAAGTATATAACGTATCGTTTATGATATTTAAATGTCAAACACTCGTTCATCCAGCTAGAGTCCAGCTATATATAACTGCTCCCATTAAATCTGTCTTATCTGTGCCTCAGTTGGAAATGTCAATTAAAGAAGGAATCTAATCTCATTAGAAAAGCTCAGTGACAATGCCATAATTTTCACATTTATCTGTCAAATTGTGTTTCTTCCCACATTTTGATGTTTTAATTAAACCTTGATGTGCCTTGGCAGAATTTTTACTGATGGAGACAATCCTCTAAAGCAATCTTCTTTTTATTGTATTTTCATTAAGACATTGTAAGAACATGAATACTAGCAGGTATTACTTCATCATTGGTTTAATACATTCATAATTTATTTATTGTTATCACATTGTTCTAAGCAAGTACTAGCCAAAACACTGTGGAAGCAGGATTGGTGGTCATCCATACTAATAGATTTTGGTTTATTTAACTAAGTCATTGCATTGTTGTAAAACAATCATTAGTTCTGTTCTCATCAGATGCTTAATTTCTATTCTCATTAGAAGTTTAATTTCTTTTCTTATTTTTATTTTTTAACTTTTTAAAATTAAAATTAAAATTTTTTTATTGAACCATGATTGGTTATACATATTTGTGGGGTACAGAGTTTTTGTGTATAATATGTGATAATCAAATCAGGAGAGCTGGCATGTTTGTCAATACAAAATGTGCTCCTTCTTTGTGTCCATTAAATAATCTCGTATGTTTTCATTTCTATTGGTATTAGTAAACTATCACTTGTTGGCACAAAAAAAAATTTGCATTTTTCTGTAGGGGGAAAAACTTCAGTAGTGATAACAGCAAAAACAAAACAAATCCTGTCACTTAGCATAATAGAACACAATTACTCCTATCTTCAGTTTATAAAACTTTGAGGTAAGGAAATTACAAACTACAGAGTTAGAATCTGAAAACAGTGGAAAGATGGATGGATGGATTTGAAGGGTAATGTCTGATTATAGACATACACATTTCTGTGCCAGATTACTCTGCATACATCTCTAGATGAAATGATCTTTGGATACTGGGAAATCTGAAAGGTTGCACTGAGAGCTAAGTCACTTTCTACAAGTCCTTTAATATTTACTTATCTAGAAATAATTAAGCAGTTGTCATTTTGTAGAAAGCAGGTTTGGGTAGCATAGGTTAAACACTGATTTCACACATACATGTGTTACCCGAATAAGTAAACTATTTTCCCTAAGAAATCTGGGTAAAATAATGATCTAATCTCTTTATATCTCTTTTGCATTTTTTTTTCCTTAATGTACCTTTTCACTTGTTTTTCTACATGGATGACCCCAAAAGGTGGTCTGTTTTAAACTGCATTTCTATATACTCCTACACACCATGTTCTGGGGCAATAAGAGATGTCTAATTTTTGAGCTGCTTTAAGTAGTTAACTGAAACATTGGCATTAATATTTGACACCACTTGCAGTCAGAATGCTCTGCCCAGATTCTTGATTTATGGATCATGAGCATAATAAAATATCTTTTTTTTAAAAAAAAAAAAGAAAATATAAGTGGAATCAGGGTTGAGAGACGTGTGTGTGTAATTTTAGAGGCTTCTTCAAAACTCAGGCTTAAGAACCAACTTCTTAGTATGCATATATTGTTGAGGGGCAAGGGGAGAGCCAGTTGATCCTAGAAACAGATACCCTTGCAAAAGTAGCCTGTTGCTTGATAGACGACCAAACTTTGAATGACTCCTGGATCTGAAGTTTTCCCACTGTGTTGTCATCCTTGTACTTAATATCCTTTCACACTCTTGATACCTGAACTGACAGCCCTGGCCTGTTTTCACTGGGTTGTGCAGCTCCATGACATGAAATATACAGCTAATTTCAATGCGCTTCACAGTGGCATATGACAGCAAGGATGCTAGCAAAAGACCCATCCAAGCAAGAAGTTGCTAGATGCATTGAAGAGCTATTCCCCAGGATAGTGACAATAGAAAAATACTGTGTGTGTGTGCGTACCTGGGTATAATATATATGATGTATATAATACATATGTGTGTATATATGTATACACACAGCACAAAACTATTTGTACAACATTTATGATTTTGCTCCTTAGTCTGCAGCAAAGACATATGGGTGAAAAAAATGATCAACACATGAAATGAGTATTCGGTACACAGCACACAGAAGTGACCTATTTGGCAAGGACCGGTTCTCTTAATCTAACAGTCTTCTATTTTTAATAGATAAGCATCATTTAACTATTATTCTCTCTGCCACAAATCCAAAACAAACCAATAAAAGGTAATAATGCGAGCTGAACCAATCATTTTGGCACGAAGTGGGCTAGTTATTGATTATTTTACTTAAGTCAAAAGGATTTATATGCAGATAGTTTATTTCTCTTATTACCTCATTTGGGTTTTTTGATCATACAAAAGATAGAAATAAGACTACTGATTACAGAAGGAGTGTTAACTCTTGAATATCTGGCACTGAGATATGGAAGATCAAAGTCCACATTGTATTTTGTTGCTTTTCTGAAGTTTATATCTTAAGCACATATTTATGATTCTCATTAGTCATTGATGTAGTGGGTTCCAATGCCAACAGCATTTATGTTAGATACTACACAGAAAATAAACATTGCGTTAATTCACTAATCAATTAAAATATATTGAGCATGAACAAATTTGAGGAATCATACAGTTACAATTGTCCATTCTGTACAGGTATAATGTATGAAAGTACTTTTAAAAAGTTCATGGAAATTCCTATTTTCTTTTAATTCTATTTTTCTGTGAAGTTTTTGAAGTGCCTTTATGCATTATGTCCACACATCTAAGTTTACCTAGTCCATGATGGGTCTAAATGGAAAAACAGGTAGAATTTTACCTCAGGTAGATAAGATATCATCTCTTAAACACAGACACACATTCCTGTTTTCCCTTATTTATCCAGAATAATTTCCCAAAACTTCCAAGGAGCTCAGAAATGTGATCCACAGTTATGTCATTTTGCTTAGATTCTCTGCCAAATTGTGAGGGCCAGAGAGTAATTCAGAGAATGAGATGTTCAAAATGCATTTTAGGTCCTTGGTTAATGATAGTGACAGACAAAATCACAGGTATATAGCTTTGGGGTTATATTTTAAAACTGAAAATAATTTCATTTTTCAAGTATACAACTTTACTTACCTAAGTTATTACTTTCCCATTGGAAAAGTAAACCATTATTAAATTTTCATACAAGGAGGAAGGCACTTGCCTGCAGTTACGTACAACTCATCACAGCACTTTCTCATTACTATACACGTCTCCTCCAATTTGGGGTCTCATTTTCCTTACAAACACAGCTTGAAAAGCTTTCTCTTTGTCTATGTATTCAAGCAAATGATGACCTTTCAAGCCATGAATATAACTGTCACAAGTAAAAAGATATTTTTTTTGATGTGAAGACCAGATTGTGGTTTATTCCACAGCAATGTGTTTATACCCCTTTAATAATTATAGTTTATTGTCTGTGTAAATAGTGCTGACATGGTGCTTCATACAGCTCAGAAGTCAAAGCCTCTAAAATGTCTAAATAATCTAAAAATGTTTTGAGTTATCATAGTTTCTGTTGAATGCAAGGCAACTGGATCTATTGAATGGCTGCTGTGTTCTAGCTTGTGTTGGCTAGACATATCTGAAAAGTTTTGATTGTCTTTTTTTTAATCATTGTTGTTGCTGTTTTAATTTAGCACATGTAGTAATATTTCCATTCTAAGACATTGAATGCACAAGATAGCCCCTTCTGTCAGGAAGCTTGTGATCTGTTCAACTAAATAGTAAAGTACAAAGGCTTATTGATAAAGCAAATACTCTTACAGTCAAGCAAAGTTAAAATGTCATGTTTGTACCAGCCCTCTAATCATAGTCCCCTTACAACATTACAGGTATGGAACATAATTTTCCCATCATGGAAGACTTAGAAGATAATGCTATATAGCAGTGGTGATGAGGGATGGGATTCATAGCCAAACACATTTTATTAGGCGTGTATTGTCTGCAGTTACTTTTCATGCTCTTTCCCATTCTGTTGTCCAATGCATGTGATAATCAGATATATTAAAATGTGGGTTTTGGTCTTTAATATTCACTGGAGATAAAAGTGCAATTTAATTTATGCATGCATGCTACTCCCTTTCTTCAGGCACTCATTTCTCCTTTTTGTTAAAGGAACACTGAGTAAATACCAAATATATACAGTAAAAGGCAGAAGAACCTTTTTTGTTTTTAGGGCCAGCCCCGTGGCTCACTCGGGATAGTGCAGCACTGGTAACGCCAAGGCTGCGGGTTCGGATCCTACATAGGGATGGCCGGTGCGCTCACTGGCTAAGTGTGGTGCAGACCACATGGTGCCAAGGGTTACGATCCCCTTACCAGTCAGAAAAAATAAATAAAAAAAATAAAATGGCAAAATGTTCATTTTGTGAATATTTTTAGTATAACAAATATATGAAATAATTCTCTTAAAAATAATATGTGCAATGAGACAAATTTATTCCCTCTATCCCCAGTGAATAAACTATTTTATCCACAGCAGAATATTTTTGTGGTTTCAAGCCACGCTATTAAAAGTTTTCTTGCAGTGGGATCTTCTGGGTTTCTTCTGAGTTTAGGATGAGTTTTTGTGCTGTAACACATGGTGGTTTTTGTTGTTGTTGTTGTTATTTGGTCACAGTTGGCTGAAAGTCAATTACTATGAATTTGGGAAACATCTAGACAGGGTGAATTTAAAGAATGACTACAATATTCAGAATGTCTCTAAACATGCTCACAGTTGTGCTCACTTTAGTGTTTTAGATTTGTAGGAAATGAAGGACAGAAATGATTATGTATTTCCAACTCACCTATCAGCTAATCTCTGAAAAATGTGAAGCATTTTGCATCTCTTAAGTGATCTGGCAGTATACATGTCAATCCTAGAGACAGTACACACTAGGGGCTGGAGGTATCTAAATATTATTACAGATAGAGCTTCCATATGATGCAGCCATCCCACTCCTAGTGATATATCCAGAGGACTGGAAAACATCAGGTCGAAGGGATACCTGCACTCCCATGTTTATCGCAGCTCCATTTACAATACTTAGGTGATGGAACCAACCTAAATGTCCATCGATGGAAGACTGGATAAGGAAATTGTGGTATATATACACAATGAAATACTACTCAGCCATAAAAAAGAATGAAATTCTACCATTTGCAACAACATGGATAAGCCTGGAGAAGATTATCCTAAGTGAAACAACCCAGGTACAGAAAGAGAAATACCTGCATGTTCTCACTCATAACTGGGAGTTGAATCCATAAATAAACAAATGAACAATGAAAGAGGGGGAAGAGAGAGGGGGGCTAGTGAGGAATTGGTCACCAGACCAAGAATGATCGTGTATTGTAATGATGAATAAGCTAATTATACTGATCTAACCACCACACATTGTATACAATTATTGAAAATCAACATTGTACCCCACATGTATGTATAATAAAAATAAATAAATAAATATATATTATCACAGGTAAGGACAGGCATGGTGGTTAGTGGCATTAGGAATAGTGTAGTAAAAGGTTAGGAGGGGTTGTCAAGGATTGAGACCCTCAGTCTTTCTAGGTGTATAGACAATAAACAAAGAAGAAAAAGCCAATGCAGCACAATGACTAACATGGTGCAATTTCTCACTAAAAATTGGTTAAAGCAATTGACAAGATAGTCAAACACTGATTTACTCCTCATTTGTGTAATTTTGATAATAAATCTATGAAAGGAATTGACTATTTCTGACTCCAAATTTGTCAACCAGAGCCTTCCAAACCTCCCCCTGGTGGTACTAAGCTAGGACAAGGAAGCTCAACTAAAAGCAAGTTTGTTTTATTTTTTTAATGGATTTTACGTGGGATTTATATGACTTCATGTGACTGGTGGCAGGAGGAGGTAGGATTAGCTTAGTCTGGATCCAAAGGATGGCAGATTGAGGATGCGTTCTTCCTTCTGTTTTTAATTGCTGCCTGCACCTTTTCAGGTCCTATAAAGGATATTGTTAAAGGGATAATAAAGAAAAGATGCTCACTTGATATAGAGGTTTATTCTAACCCCATGAACTGTAAATTCACAACTTCTGAATATAAGAGTGTTTTTGTTAATGAGTTTTTCTTGAACTTATAAATCTGTCAGTTGTATATGAGCTCCCTCTCCGCTAAGGTGACCTATTTAGCTTGATGAAATACATTTATAATCTTCATTAAACATGCTGTTCAGGGCCGGCCCGGTGGCACACTGATACAGTGCGCTGCTTGGAAGCATGGTGGCGCTCCCGCCGAGGGTTTGGATCCCACATACAGACCGGTTCCGCTCACTGGCTGAGTGAGGTGCGGGTGCGACACTGAGGGTTGCGATCCCGTTGCTGGTCCCGGTCCGGTACGGGCGCGACACTGAGGGTTGCGATCCGTTGCCGGACACAAAAAAAGACAAAAAGGAAAAAAACAAAACAAAACATGCTGTTCATCACCAAGCAAAGGGCCCACTTTATATCCCTGGCATATATCCTTCGTCCAGCCACCATGGTCAATTTAGGACATACCAACCAAGCTTTGCCAATCTTCATTTACCCAAGACCCCTCACTTCAAGTATCCACCTCACTGCTGTCTGTTTGAATTCTGCTTTTGCTTCAAAATCCAGCTGCAAGGCCTTTCCTATCACCCCAGTCCTTAGCGGCACCATCTATGGAGTACCTATTATTTGGGCCCTGTGCTAGGTGCTTTGTATTCCAGATAGAAAACCAGTGATGCAATGGTGTAGTGCAGTGGATATAGATTCATGCTTTAGTGTATGACAGTTTTCTGCTGCTTACTGACGTGTGTCTTGGAGCAAGTTATTTAACTTCTCTGAGTCCTAGTTTCATCTTCTGTACAATGAACACAATCAAAGTACCACCTTCACAGGAGTGCTGTGAAAATTACCTAACGTGGAATACATGAGGGTTAGCACAGTGTACATAGTCAGCACCCAGCAGTTATATGCATTCCCAGTCCTCATAGCATCCTGGGAGGCAGGTATCATGGACCTCTTTACAGCTAGTAAGGGGAACTGGAATTTAAATCCAAATTTAGGGTACAATAAAGCCCAGGTTCCTTTATATTTCTCATATGTTGCCATCAGCTAAATTCCTAAAATATTGATCTGTAGCAAATTTAACATTTATGATAAACTATATTCTGGTATAGTTTATGCAGATTTCCTATACTCCCAACTGTATTGCCAGTGAGATAAGGACAGGCACAAATTCATGGCTTATCTATAAAAAAAGGTATCCAAAAAATGTGTTCATTGGTTGCTTAGTCATCAGGATCATCAATTGTGTTTGTAGTTGTGTGTGTTTGTTCTTGTAATTGTTTGTGTGGTTCATTGACATATGGACATAAGAACACCTACTTTACAAGCATTAAGGAAATTCAGTGCAACTTTTGATTGATCTTTAGAAACAGACAGATGTGGGGAAAAAGAGGGAGGATACTCCCTTAACTGTTGTTTCTTTATTCAGCATCATGAAATTTATTTGTTAATGTATATTTGTTGAGAAATGTAATATCAACTTCAGATGATGCTAGCCACAGCCACCTTCTTTTTTATTACTATGTAACATCCAGTTTTAATTTCATATTAACATTGATAGCATATGTATTAGAGACTGGTTACCTGGTTGAAGTTTCACAAGTCAGAGGACACAAACAGGAAAAATTGGCAAATTTTGAGGAAGGACCTAGGTGTTCTTTAAATGCTCATGTCTTCAATTGCAGTGAAGAAAAGCTGTGATGGATGCTGTGGACAGAAATAACCTCTTAAGGACTGAATGTTGCTAAGTCATGGATTTGAGATGTTTAACTCAGTCTTTCAATTCTTACAAGTGGACTTCATACCATCCCACTTTTACAATATTAGGCTTAAAAAGATGAATGAATCTTTGAATTAAATGAAATAATAACTTAAAGAAAAAAACATTATTTAAAAAAATACTGGAAACAAAGAACTGGTGGACTCAAACCTTAGGTAAAAGTTCAAGAATATTAGAATATTTGGTTTCATTACTCTGGTTATAATTTATATGCAGACACAGTATGCTGTGTATGATTTATTATTCCAAATGCAATCATGTCATCTTTGTTTGATAGATTGGTATTCTGAGTTTTCATAACAAAACCTTTTCTAGACACTATTGCATGACTCTTTTTAGACTTGGTATTTGCAACCAGATAATGGGATATCTTATAAATACAACACAGACTTCTCTAATGTGTGCCCCAGGACCTGCATGGATCATCTGAAATGAAAGTCATCTCCCAGGCAAGGAGGGAATGCTGAGGAAGCACTCTGGCATCTTGTAATATTTACCTCCATTGCCTGGACAGAGATTACCCTTCAAGCATCGTCAAGGACTTCTGAAGTTGGTGAAATGCATTTTTTGATCTCTTTTCAAAAGTGCCTGTGTGCAGGGATCATTACTCTGCATGGAAACTACCTAGGGGTAGGGAAATAAGAAAATCCATTCCAAACACATGGAAAGGTCTTATCACCTGTGAAATGAACACACACACAGGAAATATACAAAAATACTGTGAATGTAGCTTTTATTCTTACTGTCACTGCTTGGCTATGATAGTTTTTAAATTTTTCATTCCCTAAGTTGGGAATAAATGCCTACCTAACAGATTATTACAGAGAAACATAAAAAGTCAAGTGTCTACACAGTCCCTGGCACACAGTAGGCCCTCGATATTTTCCAGTTCTCTTCCTGTCTCATAGAGTATCCATCTCACTGGTCAACTTTTACTGTGTCTACACAATAGCAAATACTACATTGGAAAGTGATAAATTAAAACACATGACTAGTAGCCTTCAATGGATCTGCTTCATTTCACAACTCAGCAAAATGTTTATTTCAAATTAATGTGTCCTGACATAAGCAGGGGGTGTTTTCAGCCAAAATATTTAATTTGTAGCTTCCTCATGATTGATAAGTTGTCAGAGGGCCATGTGTAAATGATTGCTCTGGTGACAGGCTACTGAAGATAAGGGATTTAAACTCGGGAGTTAAATATAAGATGGTAGCCCTCTTCCATATGTCCCTACTCCTGCTAATTTGAGTTCCATAGTCTCTCTAAAATGTTGACCAGTTGAATAAACCCTGTTGTATCTTTTTTTATCACTGGTAGTAATATACAGAGAACAGAAGGACAGGACAAATGGTTGGAACTTAAGTAAACATTACAATTTATGTTCTTGACTTTGTAAGATGCCAGAATTGGCCTACCATGTTTTGAGAGTTCGCCAGCCAGCTCAGGCAACACTGCTCAGTTTTCCTTTCCTTTTCTTTCCTTTTCTCATCCTATATCATTGGAACAACCCAAACACTCACTTAGCAGGGAAAAGATGTTAAAAATAAATAGCAGATTTGGTGGGTGTGTACCCTAATAAAATTAACTCTTAAATGACCATTTCTCTTAACTAACTCTGAATCAAGGCACTATTTTAACTCTTACCCCAATTAATCGCCATTACGTTGGTATTAATGTTTCCACTCTACAGTAGAAAAAATGATGACAGAATTTAAACAATGCAGGTTCAAGGTCACACAACTTGCAAATGAGAGACAACATCCAAAATTCAACCTAAACCTAAATGCAGTGTACTTATACTCCAACTAACATAATTAAATCATGTTTATTATGACTAAGAGAAAGACTAATATTAGAATGTTGATGACTAATTATTCAGTAATTAGCTAAGATTGAAATTTTCAGATTCATTCAAACAGAAAATATTTCTAGGAAAGAAATAATTTTTCATTTCTACAGAATAATGTAGCCTTAGGGTCCTTGCTGGTATCATAGCATATCCAAGGACACTTGCCACTATTAGGAAGGCTACATATTCCTGAATTTGTTGGGGACTTTAATCACAGATTGCTTTCAGGGAGCCTGTGCAAATCCTGAAGATGAGAATAATTAAACTGCATTAAGATTCCATACCAAATGATTCAGCAGCATCTATTTCTATATGAATATTAATATTATTTCATGGAAGAACAGATGCTCATTTTTTGTTTCTTTTCTTTTTCTGGCACAGCTATTATTGGTCAAATTTGTAAACCAAAAATGTGTATTTTTCCATTTACTTATTTACTAATTTTGGTGTCCCATTAATTCTTTTGTGTTTTACTTGCATTCAGAATTATGCAAATCCAAGTGCTACTATCAAAACTTACTGTGTAGGAGAAAATATGTTATTTTTAGATTGGTGCATTTTCTAATGTTCTATTTGAGGGACATTGTGCGGTCTATATTTTACCAAGCTCAGTTTGTAAGTTTTGCTTGAAAGGGCCATTTGTGGCCAAATGGTGATCCCCATTTGAGATCTTAAGTTTCATACTCAGCTACAATGACCCCCAAGGGTTGATGTTCACCTACAATCCCAATTCAAAATTTTATTTTAGTTCTCTAAGATGAAATTCTCCCTTCTTCTGTTACATTACTTTTATGTAGGTAAGGCTGCTTTCTCTGGTGCACAGAGTGATGGATAAGAAAGTAGATTGCCCTATTTCACCAGTTTTTAATGAAAATATGAAAATGGATCCCAAGATCATCGCTGAATATAGACCAACCTTCTCTAATGTTATACATAACTTTGTTATGCCATTGTTTTTTAACTTGGCCAGATTCTTTACAGTTGCATTGGAGTTACTGTGTAATTCAAATTGTTTCAGTAATTTATTGCCATGGTAAAATGATGGCTGACTATGAGCAGACCTAGGGGGAAACTAGGCAGAGCAGGTGTGAGACCCTCCCTCACAAAGGTTAAAGCCAGAATGGACTGTTTTCACATTCACATTCTCGGTCCCTGAACATCTCTCATTTGGGAGTTGGCTCTACCCTTGTCACAGAGACTCATCTTTAAATTAAAGTAATATGGACCCAGATTTGACCCTTAATTCACATTCACTGCTGCTGTCAGCCATGTTCACAGCCTACAGACCTAAAACTCCTTCTCATCTCAGCAGGCAGTCATATCTTTCTTTCCCTATCTATAGTTTTAAATTTTATGGGGGAAAAAAAACCCCACAAACCTGATGTATTAAAATAAGTGTGCACATACACACACACACTAATTTTTACACACAGACATCAAGGAGCTAAGGGTTGAAAGTGTCCTTAAAAATCTTTTGTTCCGGGCCAGCCCGGTGGCGCACTGGATAAGTGCGCCGCTTGGGAAGTGCGGCGGCGCTCCCGCCCGAGGGTTCGGATCCCACATACAGACCGGTTCCCGCTCACTGGTCCGGTACGGGGGCAACACCGAGGGTTGAGATCCGTTGCCGGACACAGAAAAAGACAAGACAAAAAAAATCTTTTGTTCCAAAGTCCCAGCAGTTTGATGCTTGGCAGCATACCAGCCAAGAGCTTAAACACGGCTGGTGATGAGAAAACCCATTTCATCCAAGAACACTTTTGTAGTTTTCTTTAAATTATTTTTTAATTCAATGTTCTTCATTATGTTAGCCAGAAAAAAAAAGTCTCTCTCCCTCTTTAGATCCTGCTCGTTGGTCCTATTTTACTTCTTTGAGGCAAAGTACTGAAGACTGCTTTAATGTACCACCCAATTCCTCTCTAGGTCATCCATCCGTAGTTCTTTTGAATATAGGACATCTGCTGATTTTATTCTTTGTGATGGACAGTTTCCTTTGAAGGTGTTCTGGTTGCCTTTACCCCTTAGAAAGTTTGATAGCCTTTCTTACACATCGTAGGTGGGACTGAGAAATAGGCATAAAATTCCTGGAGGATGATTTGGCGATATGTAACAAAAGATTTTAAAATGTGTTTACCCTTTGATCTGGCAATTTCTCTTATAGAAACTTGGTGTAGAGAAATGCTGATATGTACAAGATTTATATATCCATGGCTAGTGATGTTCAATGGAGCATTAATAATAATAACAGTAATAATAAAAACTTGAAAAAAATTAATTTTCCAAAGATAATGGGTTAATGAAATAATCAGGGTCTTCTGGCTCCAAGTGGTAGACTAAGAACATATATTTACATTTTCTTCCTTTGTAATAATTTATTAAAATTTAGTAGTATAAATCCATAGCAGTAAAGAACACTACACAGGGAGAGGAATACTACTACTGAGAAGTAGATGAGAGACTTCAGTAAATTTCTAGATGTATCAGTGAGGGTACAACCAGATAAATAGTAGGAGATATATATTAAGAGATTTATTTTAAAGAATTGGCTTACGCATCTGTGAAGCTGTCTAGGCAGATCCAAAATTCATAGGCCAAGTTGCCAGGAAGGACAGGCTAGAACTCTTGGCCATGGGCTGAAGTCCACAGGTAGTATATCTTCTTTCTCAGGGAAGCCTCAGCTCTGCCTTAAGACCTGTCAATTGAGTCAATCCCACCCAGATTATCTAGGATAGTCTCCCTTACTTAAGGTCAACTAAGTACAAACTTTAATCTCATCTACAAAATACCTTCATGGCAACTGCTGGTTTAGTATTTGATGGAATAACTGGGAACCATAGCCTACCCAAGTTGACACATAAAACTATCACGCTAATGACAGAAAATGGATGGAGGAATGTGCTCTGATGAAACAGACAGGAGGAAGTCCCGATACGTAAATACACTTGACACCCTGTTGAGGCAAAAGCAGAAGAGGGTGGCTGACCAGCCTGGCAGAACCCCCGGGGCAGTTTCAGGCAGGACTGGGAAGTGAGGCAGGAAAGTGGGTATTTACTGAAGGTCTATTGACTTCCTCACATCTTTCTTCCTTGTGTTTACAACTAACCATTATACCTGAGCAAAAAATGGAGAATTTTTCTTTAAGGAAACAGAACTAACATCTGGGAAGAATTAGGACAGCCAACATGGGTACTAGCATATGAGAGTAAAGCCTATCTCATTTGGACTTTAGACAGGAACCCTGGCTAAACAGGGTACTCACGATCTCCTCACTCTAAACCAAAACATAGTGAATGAATGTAGTTCACGAACACAGACACACCACTCAGGGAGCCTATTTCATAATTCTTCAATACAAATGGGCAACAGAGTCTTAAAACATTTGAGAAAGAATGCAGCGTTTTGTTAAAAGAAAGAATACAGTGAAAAAACTGCTCCAGAACAGAATGGAAAATTCGAGAAACAGAGGATTACTTACAATAATTGTAACTATTGCATTCAGGGGGATTTGAGAGGATAACACATTCATAAAAGAAGGACAAGATTCCATGAACAAGAGAAAGAGACAAAAGAAAAAACCCTTGGAAATTACACACACAGACACACACATGAGGGTACTTCAAAAAGTTTGTGAAGAAATGGAATTAAAAGATAATATAAATCTTGCCATTAACTTTTTGAAGACCGTCATATATAATATTACGTATAGATGCATATATATGTGACAGTCTCCCTTACTTAAAGTCAAAACATGTAGGGCCGGCCCGGTGGCGCACTGGAGAGTGTGCCGCTTGGGAGCGCGGCGGTGCTCCCGCTGAGGGTTCGGATCCCATGTGGAGACCGGTTCCCGCTCACTGGCTGAGCGCGGTGCGGGCGCAACACCAAGGGTTGCGATCCTGTTGCTGGTCCCTGGTACGGGCGCGACACCGAGGGTTGCAATCCTGTTACTGGTCAGTAAAAAAGATAAAAAGGAAAAAAAAAAAAGTCAAAACATGTATATAAATGAACATATATATGCATATATACTAGGGTACTTCAAAAAGTTCTGGAAAGATTTGTATTATCTTTTAATTCTATTTTTCCACAAACTTTTGGAAGTACCCTTATATACATATATGTGAATATATAAATATAAGATGTATAAATTGTTTTTTTGTGTGAAACTTTTAAAATGGGAAGATTGGGGAAAAAAGAGAAAAATAGTGAAAATCTAACAGCTGGAAAATCTGAGGTGAAATACTAGAGACACTAGAATCAATCTATGCACTCCAACAGAAGGCAATTAAAAGTTCTTCCAAAAGAGAAGAGGAAATATAGAGGGAGAAACTGGAAAAGAGAAAGTGCAAGAACATTTTTAGAGCTGAAGGGGACAAGACTGTTCCAATTAAAATTTTCTCCTGAGTGTTAAATAGAATGAATAAGAAAACATCCACAGTTACAGAAATCTATGTAAAATTTCAGAACACCGAACATTTTTTAAAATCCTAAAAATTTCCAGATAAAGAGAACATTTTAACAAAAGTACAGCTCACCTCTGAAGGAGGTCTTAATCAGCAACAATGCATGCTTGAAGTCAATGGTTCAATGCCTTTCAAGTAAAAGTGTAAGAGAAAATGGTTTTTTACACAAAATTCTACTAGCTAATATTTATCTTTGGATGCTAGGGTGACCGATTATTTATTTGTCTTTGGAGTGTTTTTATATTATTCTCTAACGTTTTCCAGAGACTGGTGTAATATGTTTTAATACTTTTAAAAGTGTGATACACACAAGCACACACAGAAAATGCCACACATAGCATAATCAGCAGTGAATAGTGCATGTTTGTTACATAACTCCTTTAAAAATAGTGTATTTCCACTGTATAGTAGACTAAAATTTGCAGTAGCCTTCTTGGTGATAATAGTTTTGCTGAATGCTATTGAACTTATTGACAGTCTTGGCCCCTAAACTATTTTTCATTTGTGTGTTCCTGAGCGTTTATTTCTTGTTTGTAGTTATGCCCAAAGCTTTACATTATCCTATTTAAATTCTTTTTTTTTTTCGAACAGTCCATCGTTTATGTTGCTGACATTATTGTGGATGCTGATTTTTATCTCATACATGAAACCTAAACTAATTAATCTGTTAGTCTTTAAGCTAAAAGAAACAAGTTGAGTTTTTGCTTGTCATCTTACTGTGTCTGGGTCTGTGTAGGAGAGGGGGAAAAATTATCTACTGGAAGGAGAAACAGGCCTTAATTCCCCCTGACTCCAAAGGGACTGCTTGTCACACTGGAGAAGGTCATTTGCAAAATTGTTTCCTTCTGGCCTAAAATAGATGGCACTGTTCCCCTGGAGGGAATGATTCAGACTTATTTCATTGGATTTAATCCTTAGGCCCAATAATGACTTAATGAGTGTAAACCACTTTCACCAGGCAAGGGCATTGGGACATCCGGGTCCCATTTAATTCACTGGAAGCAACGTCCGGGCTAGTGGAAATTTACCTTGTAGAATAACATGGTCACAATTTAAGGGTTATGGGTTTACGCACAGAGTTGTTTTGATTATTGTAATAAGCGGAACAATTTTTTTTTTTTTCTGATCTGGGGAGAAGAAACACCTTGGATAGTAATCAGCTATTTTAAATACTTGGATTGATCTATCAGTCAAAATTACCATCTAACAAAAGAAGTACTATACGTATCAAAGTCACAACATTTCTATCATGACAACTGGCATGGTGGATTATTAAAACCAGGCTTTCACTTTGTTTTCATTTCATCTAAGACACTATGCATGATTTGAGACAGGTGAAATGTTAATTACTGGTCTGAAGATGTAGAGAATGACTAATCGAATAATGTGGTAGCTCATTGAGATTCTACATTATGTATAGACAGATCCTAATTACAGTATTTAAGAATAAAATTAGAAGAGGCTGGATTTTAAATAACTATTGGAAGTGGTTAAATATACATATTTAACTTGCTTTAGTTTTCCCCTCTCTCCCCACGCTGGTCACAGAAACAAAATTCAACACTGGAGTTTACAGAAGAAGGAAGGAAAATCAATCAACATTTAATACTCAGAGCACTCCACAGTATACTGTGCACTTAGTGACCTCAAAAAGGAATCCCCATGACTAAATTGTTTATCATTTAATGGGGGAGACAAAAAATATGCAAGAAATGACCTATAAACCAAAGGGAGCCGAAGAAAGCATAACATAGTATATACAATAAATGTAAGGATAGAGGCTGGATCAAGGTTATCATTGGAATCCACAGGCAAATAGGCTGAGAGAAGACCTGAAGGGAAGACGGTGAGATGAACAGTAAATATGGCTTCACAATATCTATGGGATTAAATAGCTAGGTGAAGTCAGTTAGAGGTGACATTGGTTTTGAGTTCCATCTTAGTTGTGGGGAAAAATCATAGATGTAGAAGAAACCATTAAAGAAGATATTGTCCACTCTTACGTCAAAAGCCATCTGAAGCCATCCTGTTAAAACAATGCAGAAAGAATCTGGTTTATCTGTAGGGATTTCTCTGCTTTTTTCATAGTCCTGGGGCCTTTCAGAGAAACCATTCTGGTGGTTCCATCTCCAGAGTTGCCCTTTGGGGACAGTATTTCCAAGTGGTTCAGTTGGTACTTTTTAAAGGAAATGCTGTCAATGAGTGTGCAAATGAGCCAACCCAGTAACATTAACGAATCACACATATTCCTGCTAGGCTTTTCAAGTCTAACCTGGAACTACTAAGGTACCATGAGGACTGCACCCTCCTTTCTTGCTGATACCACCTTGGGAATCAGCAAAGTTGTATAAAACCTGCTGTCCATTTCTCTACTGCAAGCCTACAAAATAAATCTCTTGCTTGTATATAAACAAAAAAGACGTTTTGGGGGTGCAATTTTAATTTCAGAAAGTGTCCAAGAGAAATGGAACTAAAGTCATTGTATTTAAAGTTTTTTCAAGGGCTTTTGAATATCTCAAATGAAATAGCATGAGCATTCAAGTTGACAAGACATGTTAGCTGGACGTGAGCAAAGGGGGTAAGAGATGAAGGGGGTAGATGACCTGGACAAGTCCATTAAACTCTGTAAGCGTCAGATTCCACAGTAGAAATGAATACACTTGAAAGTGTTTTTAAACTATAAAAGTTAATAAAGCATAAAGTGTTCTTATTATTATTCTCTGCTCTATAACTTAGAACCAGCCCATTCAACTACTCCAAGACTTCTTTCTCTGTCTAATAAAATGATGGAACTATAGGATCTCCAAGTCCCAGTCTCTCTCATGTATAAAACACTTATGTACATTGGACATATTTACTGAATTTCTTACATTAACTTTAAAATCAAACCCTAATACGGGGCACAAGAAGCTCTATTACCAGGAATGATGTTTGTGTTCAAGTAGCAAACCATGTGTGTCTATGAGAGAGTTTCCACTAAGGCTAACTTTTCTAAATGATCTATTGCCATTGGCATTGCCCATCATTTTTTACTTCGCTTGCTTAAGAACTGTGTTTAACAAATGGCACTGAGAACTTTTAGTGTTAACCTGAGAAGCATCTTTGCTCATGTGCTTTTGTTAAGGTTGGGAGAAGAGGAAGCAACCTGTAATTTTCTGGTACATCCTAATTAAAAATGGAGAAAGATAATAATGCTGTGCTCTCATCAGAGGCACTTAGCCTGATTGAGCGCTTGCTTTTTGTTCAGCATAAAATTGCTGCAAATATTTTCATATGTCTAAAGTGGGTATAACAAAGAAAACACAGTAAATTCACAGGCATCAATGTTAGCACCACTTACTGGCAATCACTCTATTATGTTCTGTTTGCTGGATTTGTTGGGGTTACTTATTTCACTACTGGGGCACTTTATAAAGCATGCTAGATATCTTCTGTTATAAAAGAGCTTTGCTTAAACATGTTGGTATTTGTCCTTGCCCCGAAAGTAGTCCTGAATAAACACTTCCTAATTAACCCGAAATATCTCAGGCAGCTCGATGACCTACCCTGAAACAAATAGAAGTCAGTGGTTCATAATATCAGCAGACAGTGGGCCTTGTCTCTGGTCAACTTTAAGAAGATCAGATGAAATTCTGCACCTGACATTCCTATAGTGTCTGTCCTCTGTCTGCAGAATAAGACCCAACTTGGAAGTCTTTAGGTTCTCTACATACAATGTGGATCAGGTCTGGATAGCTTATAGGACTCATTCCCAAGCTTGTCTGCCCTAAATACTTTGCCAAGGACAAATAGTAATAGTTAGATCAGTCAAATTGATGTATATGCCTCAAGTGGGGAGATAATTATAGATTAAAAAGTTATAATTTGATAAGGCACAAATATCACAAATTAAGATGGTGGAATCCATGTAGAAGTAATATATCTAAAATTCTATCTGAGAATTAAGACATTGCTCTTGAGTTGGGTACCATGAGGCCTGGGCTGAAGAGCAGCCTGTGTGAGAAACCAGGTCCAAGCCATCTGCAGAGTTGACCTCATAGGGTTTAGCAGAGAGGGAAATGGACAAAACTATGGAAAGTGGAACACTGGGCCACAGGGAGATCAAGTCAGAGTCCTGGAAGAGGGAGAAATTGCCCGAAGTTCCTAAATGTCTGATCCTGCAACTAGGCTGTATAGGCAGCCTGAGGTCTCTATCTGGGATAGGGAGGGCGCCGTTAAGGGTCCAAGTTGCTGGGGATTCCACAGGGGTGCTATCTGGCCTCTTTTCAGTAACTGTTTAAGTGAGGTTGATAGACTCAACAGAGAGAGTCTATCAGGGCATTAAAAAACAAACAAACAGGGCCGGCCCGGTGGCGCACTGGATAGTGCGCCGCTTGGGAAGCGCGGCGGCGCTCCCGTCCGAGGGTTCGGATCCCACATACAGACCGGTTCCCGCTCACTGGCTGAGCGAGGCGCGGGAGCAACACCGAGGCTTGCGATCCCGTTGCCGGTCCCCGGTCCGGTACAGGGGCAACACTGAGGGTTGCGATCCGTTGCCGGACACGGAAAAAAGACAAAAAAAGACAAAACAAACAAACAAACAAACAAAAAAACACTTTATTTTAGAGCAGTTTTAGATTCACAGCAAAATTGAGCAGAAAGTACAGAGACATCCCGTACACCACCACACCCATACCTGCATAGCTTCCGTCCCTGTTGACATCCTGCACCAGAGTGGTTCATTTGTACAATGGGTGCACCTACGTTGACACATCATTATCACCCAAAGCCCGTAGTTTACATTACAGCTTCCTCTTGGTGTTGTCCCTTCTATGGGTTTGATCAAACGTACAATGACGTGTATCCACCATTACAGTATCATACAGAATGGTTCACTACCCTAAAAATCCTCTGTGCTGTGCCTAGTCATTCCTTCTTTCTCTGACATCTTTTAGGACTTTTTGAATTTCACATGAACAAAAGTAAGAATAACTTTTAGAAAGGCAAAATAATAAGAATCAGGTTAACTCTTCTGTCTGTGATTTTTACTCAGAATTTCCCAGGTGATATCATTCATGGGATACTGTGCTCTTCAGCATATTTCTCTTCCTGGGAAATCGGTATTTACCTATGGGTGCTGCAAAATGATGCTGGGGCTCACTGCCCCCCCCCCCAGCCTCTAGATGTTCCTGTTCCTCCCTCTCATCCAGAATTTGATGACCTTTATGGGCCCTCACGTGAAACTCGAAGGTGGGTGGCTTCCTACTGAAGTCTCACAGTCCTCTCCACGACTCACTCCCTCTGGGCGCTGCTTCTTGCATCCACAGCAAGCAGACAGGCAGAGAAGCATCCTCTCCCATCGTCCCAACAGGTCAGGAGCTGCTCTGTCCACCGTAGCCAGCTCAGGCTCCATCTACCCACTTTACTGGCCCTCAGCACACCCACACAGGTGACCCACTGTAGGTTCCATCACTAAACTCTTGCTTATTGCACTCAAGGTAAGTTGTCAGGGACAGACACTTCTCACTGACCCTTGCCTTCTTTTTCTCCTAAATATCTGAGTATTCTCTACTTCTAGTACCAGAGTTTGTCAAATCTAGGCTTTTCTGGGAATCTTTTCCTTTGACATAATTGGTGATTCCTTTCCTCACCACACTCGCCACAAAGCACAATCTTGAGTTGCCTTTATTACTCTTTGTAAGTAAGGAAACCATTTATATCTGTTTCCTCCACTTCCTTTAATATGCCTATCCCCAAAGAGCAGAAAGGAAATGATCACACTTCTCTTCACCCAGGATCATACCCCCAGGAAATGAGCAAGCAGTTCCTGGAAGCTGTTTGGGGTCCTGTATGTTATACCCAGAGATGGACCGAGCAAGAGGCAGGCCTGTTTGCAGCCTGGGTCTCCAAACAGAGAAACATGAAAAAAATTTCTGGAAGGTAAAAAACATGATGGGCAATGTAACAGCCCCAAATAAAAATGTATCTTTACCAGAGAAAGCACCACGTGGTTTAAGAAGTAGAGGTGATGTGTTACTGGGGGTGGAACTGAGGCTCCCAAGAGGCAGGCTTTGGTAACAACCAGAGGCTAAGTAAATCTCTTCTTAAGACAGTGAGTCCATTTAATTGAAAGCCTTTTGTTTTGCTGAGGGGTTGCCTATGAGCATGAGACCAGAGCTGAGTTTTCTCAGGTCAAGAAAGCTAAGACCGACCACTGCCCCCAACAACCCATTGTCTCTTCCATCATCCGTGCCCCATTCTCCCTCTCCCACAAGTACGTGCTTTTTTAAAAAAAATTTAAAGATGGTGAGTTTAGAGGAACAATAAATTATTAACCTGCTCAGGATGCCCTCATGACTGAGTTGAGTTCTGGTTGGACCAACAGATAGTGTTTCCTTTCCTTCGAACCTTGCCACTGTTGAGCAGTGGAGAGATGTTGAAAGCTCACCTTTACAGCAGTTCTGAAACCTGGCATTGCATTAGGATCATCTAAGTAGATCGTGTGTGCGTGTGTGTGTGTGTGTGTGTGTGTGTGCATATGTCCATGTATATATATATATATATATATATATATATATGTGTGTGTGTATATACACGTACACACATTTCTAAGCTCTGCTCTAGACCCACTGTATCGGTATCTCTAGAGGTGAGGCCCACGAATCTGCATTTTTAAACCTTCCCATGACACTGTGATGCAGCCATGCATGAGACGGAGGACTGATACTGCTGAGGCAGAGACTGAGGCAGTGCTTCATGTTGACTCTGCTTTCTCCTGGCTTCTAAGTAGGTGCACTGGGAGGTTTTCTCCTCTGCACTCTGTGTGCTCAGCTCATATAAAGATGCCCTGACAATCCTAGGGCTCGTGTACATGTAGGAAGAATGGAGGAAGAATCAGGATTTGTTTATTTTACTTTCCTCTTTCTTTTCCCATAGAGAGCCAAGCTAAGCATGCAGTGAAAAACAACGGAAAATATTTGATGTCAGTTCTCTGAATGAAAAGTTAATAGTGAACCATCTCAGGACCTCTATTGACCATTAATGATCTAAATGAAGAGCTGGAGTTTGTGAGGTTTGCCGATGGCATAATCAGTGTCAGTCAATAAGAGATGCAAAGGAATAAGGGCATTCCAGAGGGGCTTGAAAGTTAGAAATCTAATGAAATAATTCCTGGGGATGTTGGATTTGTGACCCTCTCAGCCATCCTGCAAAAAAACCACTAAGTGCTGGTGTCAGGGGTTCAAGAAAACAGTGGACAGAAATCATCCGGGATGCTTGTTTATGGGCTCACAACTTCACAAAGTGTTTGTAAAAAGGAATAAATGTTGCACTTAGAAGACTTTTTACTTGTTTTCCCATAATTACCTGAGCACAGCTAATGACTGGATTAGGTTTCTGAAAAGCAAGAGACCATGTGAAAACCTGGACGTTGTCTTCATAGCAGGTAATATGGAATTTCCAATATTAGTATTCTGGCTTTCCAAAGCATGGACAGTCCAATTGAGAATGCCCCACTCTCTTTCTCTGGCTGCTGTCAGGCCGATTGTCTTAGAGGAAGGTCCAAAAATCATTAAATTTGCTTAGCACATCTTTCACTTATTTTCTCTTTGCCAATACTTCTATCTTCTCTTTTTCTCCTTCTCATAGAGCCCCTGTCCTCTCCACACACATAGGCCGGGATTTTACATAACTAAGGCACCCTCGAACACATCCCCGAGCCTAATTCACTGCAGGGAAATGTGGGTCCACAGAGGAAGAATAGCGCAGAAGTGATGGACCAGTGAGGGATGCTGGCCAGACCACATCAGCTGAGCTGGAAGGAATGTGATTATTCTCAACTCATTTGTGGAGTGGTTCTCTGGCATGGCAAATTATGGAGAACATGCAAAATAATAAGCCTATCAATGAGAGACAAGCAAATGGAAAGATGACGTTACAAAGTAGATTTTGTCCAGTTGTTAATAGGAGAGACGAAAGGATAGGAGAGAAAATAAAGTTAGGATGCCCCTCCCCCACATCCTATTCCTAAACATTGTTTCTTTCTTTCTCTCTTTCTCCCTCTTACTTTCTCTTTCTTACATTCAACATGCAAACACAAACACACATACACACACACAACTACAACTTCTTTGAGTGGAGGAATTCTGTCATCTTTGTATCCCTTGAGTTTTGCTAATCGCTATGGATTGAATATGTCCCCCCAAAATTCATTTGTTAAAACTCTAACCTCCAAAGAGATGGCATTTGGTAGTAGGGCCTTTGGTGGTAATTAGGCCATAAGGGTGGAGCCTTCATGAATGGGATTAGTTTCCTTATAAGAAAAGATGAGAGAGAGATGATATCTCTCCTTCACGTGAGGACACAACAAGGACATGGCTGATGGCCATCTGTAAACCAGTGACATAGGCACGTGAGGACACAGCAAGGACGTGGCTGATGGCTATCTGTAAACCAGTGGCACAGGAGGTGCTCAGTCTCCCTAGGATTAGGTTTTAGGTTACTCCTCTGAGTTTCAGGCCACTCCCCTGGGTCTCAAACCACTCCCTAGGACTCAAGCCCTGCCTCTAAGTTCTAAGCTATGGTGGCCTGTAGCACCTATTTCCGGCACCGGCATGTGGAGATTGAGACCACAGGGGGCAGATTTATGTAATCTTGGTGGCCAACCATGCTCAGTGAAAAAGAAGTCCATCTCTTAAATGACCTTCCACTGGAGGCACCAGAGAGCACCTAGAATAGTCTAAGTGCATTCAGGGCATGTGGTGGAATCTGACCAATGAGCGTGCTCCAAAGAGACCAACTGAGCATGTGCAAACTAGTTTACATAACTGTGAACCAGCCCTTAGTTGGATATTCATTAGATAACATAAATATATATATATATATATAGATATCAAACTATGAAAATTGAATCCAAGAAGAAGGTGGGGCTGTTGCTTGCTATCCTGGAGCCAGCCCACACTTCACCTGAGGTGTGTATTTCTTACTTTTTTTTTTTTTTTTTAATCAGACTTGCCTTTAGCAGGCTGCTGTTCATTCTGGAACCAGTCTGCACTTTATCTGTAAAGTGTGGATTTCGTGCTTTTGTATTAAACTTATTAAGGTTGCTGCTCAGTATCTGGAGCTAGGCTGCACTTGCCTTGTGAAGTCTGTATTTCTTACTCTTTACATTAAACCTGTTTTCATTTCCTACTGTGACTCTGCCCTTGAATTCTTTCCTGTGGTGGGGTGAAGAACCTGGTGGAGGACAGGGTAGGTTGAAGTTGGCTACTGGGCCTCCCCAGACCCTCTCGTCTGGTATCACCAAGAAGAGGGTTCTCACCGAGAACCCGACCATGCTGGCATCCTGATCTCAGACTTCCAGTCTTCATTTATTTCTGTGAGAACTAAATGTTTGTTGTTTAAACTACCCAATATGTGGTGGTTTGTTATAGTAGACCAAGCTTTCTAAGACAGTAAGCTGTCAGTAAATGCCAAATAGGTTGCTCGAGGTGAAGCATGTTAAGATACTGTTTAGTTTGCATATCCATGTGAAGTGGTGAATTGAAACAGAAAGGTCCATCCTCCTTACTATGAGTACCATTTTGTAACTGGGAGATGTGAAGAGAACATTGTACAACTGAAACAAAGGGCTGCAAGTGGCATAGCTGTATTTGAACTTGAGCCTACAGTCCGCGTCCTTAACGCAGGGCTCTCTCTGCTGCTTCTCCATCACCTGGAAAGGAAAGGTAGGGAAAGTAGGTGAAAACATCCCGGTGCTCAGTAAATAATCACTTGGTTGTATTACTATTGCAATGGCTGTTATCCTAATTTTCCTCCTATATGCAATTAGCCTATGAATGTATAACTCAAGATTTTTTAAATGACCAGAAAGACAGCCACGGAAAATAGGATGAAGTGGTAAGCATTGTCACCTAAAAATAAATTCAGAAAATGAAGCATGACACAGATCCCAGCCTGCAGTAGTCACACTCATTTGGGGGACTGTCTCAGCAGAGCTCTGCCTGAAGGTAACTGGCCGTGAGTCACCCTGACCTTGCACCCACCAGCGATGCTTCCTGAGTACAGCCTCCCCCAGAGCTGGCTGCCTCGGGTCCCAGAGACTAAAGTGATAAAACAGCCACGTCTGGCCTTGTCTTTTCTCAGACGAACACTAATAACAGTGGAGATTCTCTCTGCCAGTAAATGCACAAGTTAGGCAGATAACTCATTCTTTCTGCTATTCAACAGATGTTTATTAAATACCTGCTAAGTGCCAGGTGCAGTTCCTACCCCCAGCGCCCTCTTGCCACGAAGGGCATCAGGCTGATCTCACTGTAGTGGATACCACAATAAGCGGGCTTGAGAACTGCACGGGGACCCATGTCATCCCTTCCACCTCCTGAGCAGGTGCTACTCCTGGGCAAATGCCCCTCACAAGTCCAAGCTGAGAAGCCCTCAGGAGGCACATCATTGCTCATGCTCTGGTGACCAGCAAATTGTCTGTGTGCAGAGAAACGCTTCACCAGGAGTGGTGAGGGTGTCATGGAGGACTCTGGATGGTGCTCAATCTACCTCTGCCCTGGGAAACCAGCCCTAAATGAACTGTCCCTGTTCTTCAAGAAGAAATGGGAGCTGTCTCAGAGTGGAGTTAGCCACGTGGACCTGGATTAACCATGTTGGTATTAGAATAGCCCATTTCTCTCAGACTTCTCAGTGATTCCATACCTCGATTGGTCTTACCAACACAAAAATTACCTTTTGTCCGAAGTCTCTCCTACATCCGAACCTGCCTTGTGTGTAACATGCCTTGTCCAAAGTGAGGTGAGCAACCTGTGCTCCTGACTCAGCTTTTGCATCTTTCTAGCCCTTTGCCGGCACTGGCCAGCAACCTCAGACTGACTGGCTCCCCTCTGCTCGACCACAGCTCAGCCTCTAACCCCTAACCCACCCAGCCCAAATAACCCACCCTCCCAATTTCTCAGAGCCTGGCCAGCCAGAACACCCAGCAGTCATATGACTGTGAGGTGAAAATAAAGTAGCTAAGCACTCTAATGATGCATCATGTATAACTGCCTAAATATATACATAATTTATTAATAAAGTAATACTTTGGTAATAAAATAATAATAAATAACATTTTAACATCTAGATGAATCATTTTTATGTGGGAAGTATATAAATGTATTAAGTAATTCTCTGTGTGAAAGTAGAATATGAGTGATTGTGACAAGATGGTCCTCATCTTTGCCTCCTGTCTTCATTCCCTATGTTTCTGGTTTTGTTTCTGTTTTTTTTTTTTTTGCTCACCAGTGCAGGGATTGAACTGAACCCTGGTTACCAGCACCACACTCTAACCAACCGAGTTACCCAGCCATTTTTCCTGTGGCTTTTGTCACTTAGTGTCCTCTTGTGAACCTGTTAGTTTCCACTTTGCATACATACGCTTTTTCCTGTTAGCTTCTAAGGATGTCTCTTTATTAAGCCACCATCCAAAGCATCAATTAAGCACCTGCACATCCATAGGACTTTTTCAGGGGCTGCCTTCCTACATATTTTCTATTTATGTCATTGCATGTCTCCATGTCTCCTTCCAGACTTTCAACGTGTTTCCCATTATGTTTTGTGTCATACTTTCTCTGTGGATTATTCTTTATGGGTTCATGTTTATTTATGTTCCTACACTATGATGATTTTATAATCCAGATTGCAATCAACTTGAAATATTTCATAATCTTTGGTATGTTCTATATAAAGAATGACATTGAATATAGTTGCAATAGATTGGATATTTTAGTTAGTGTTCTATCTGTGCAGTTAGGAGTTCTTATTATGATTCTCTGCCCCAGTAGAATATAAAATATATGTCTTGTACAGAACACCAGTTTTGGGGGATAACAGATGCCTTACTCTAATACAGCATGTTTTTCCAATGATATACAAGTCAAGAGTGGTCTGATCTCATTTCTTATCTATTGCATGAACCAGTCCTGATTTTTCTTCCCTTCACTCAGTGGCCTGTGGATTGGGGGTTATGGGAAGGCGGCCTAGATTCATGAAAAATGGATGAATCGAACTGAAGTGAATGGCAGAGAGAATTATACAGAATTTTAAGACATGGACACTAATGTAAGAGATACAGATTCATCTCTCTTGACATCAGTACCTCTGTAGGTACTTCCTTATGTGACAGGCTTGTAAGAACTTGGAACACCAATAAAGAAGGGAACAGATGCATTGGAAATCACTTGATGATTTGGAGCTATGGAACTTTGAGTTTCATGGTGATAGACTGTTAGATTGGAATGCTATGTCTTGAACCCAATGAGATATGAGGCTTATGGAAGCAAAAGCATAGTGTCTCTATTTATCCAGGATGGGTGTTGAGAGTTGGCATTGTGTGGCGAAACAGCAAGAGAAGGAATAGCCACCAGTACTGCACCTTAATGCTTTGGGAGTGTCAAATAGCAATTTTTCCAGAGCAAGAGTTGGCTTAACATCCAAATCAATCAAGGTGACTCCATTTCATATGTTGACAGGCAACTGTTAGATGGCTTCTAAAATTCCACTACAGTTTCCTGATACTTTAGCCAATAAAGGCTTTCCAAGAATCTGATGCAAATTCTGGTTCTAGGGCTCCCTTTCCACATACCAAGTGCATTTGAAGGTCTCAGTAGGTGTGAATTCAATTCTTTCATTCAAATAATACAATGGAAATGTAAGTGATTCTAAAAGGAGAAAAGAACGGAAATAGAAACCAAGGCCTGTGCAAACTGAGTCAAATGGGGTTTTTAAAAACAGTAAAGCTTCAAAGCTTATTTTCAGAAGAAATTGTCTTCAAAATGACTCCTACTGAGTCACATAAAATGAAAATCCACTTGAGGATATAAAAAGAATGCACCAGCTTTCCTTGTTTGGTACCACAACTTTACTATTGTAAAATGTCATCTTTTACTGTGCTAAATTTTCCTGGCCTTCTTTTGGTGTGATGTTAATGGGATATTTTCAAAATTCCGTATATGTCCCAAGCTACAGAAGCATTTATTACCATAAGCTTGTAGGACTGCTTGTTACAGAAGTTTTAAATATGGACTCTAAATATTCTATATCTTTCAAAACTATTGATTGCCATTGATCAAATAGAACTAAACTGCTTTTGAGTCTCTTTGGATCCCTTGCATAAATACATATTGAGGGGCTGTTTTAAATGTCCATTATATCTTAACGTTTCTCTTTGGAACCATTAGCATTTATCATATGACTGTAAATAGAGACTCAGGGATGTTTAAAATACACATTATTTACCTGGCTAGCCTTAATGGCTCCAAAAGATGCATTAAAGCCCATTTTTAACTCCTCTCCAAGAATAGATTCTGAATACCTCCCATACAAGAATTTTATTTTATACCAAGGGAGGATTATGCTACTGAGTAATTTACCCAATGTTTTAAATAAAATATATTTTCCAAGGCACATGCATTCAACAATTTTGTGACTATTTATAAAAGTAATTTCCTTTGAGTGGTGCTTTAGAAGCAGCCTGCCACGGTTATAATGAAAGCACTTTTTTTCAATGAATCCTTAAAAGAAAAATGAAAAATTTTCTATGTTTAGAATGAAAAAATGATTAGATTTTCTACTTTTATTGTTCTTTTTTTGGAGTAAACATACATATATGGTTAAAATAAATATTTCAGAAGGCCTGATAATAAAAAATAAGAAATTACTGGAACAGAACAAAGAGCCTAATTTGGTATCACAGGGGTAGCATATAAACCAGTTGGGGGGGGGGAATGGGCTATTTAATAGATGATGCTGAGGTAATTGTTTATCCACAAGGATAAAATTAGACCCTTACCTTATACTATGCCCCAAATAGCTTTCATGTGGGTTAAAGAATTAAATGAAAAACTGAAAAAATTTAGAAGAAAATATTATAGCATATTTTATGATTTCAGGGTAGGGAGAGATTTCTTAAGGTACAAAACTCCAGACCTTAAAAGAAACGATTGATAAATTTGAGTATGTTAAAATGTGTAACACCTATATAAAAATACATCATATGTAAAGTGGAAAAATAATCTAGAAAATGACATTTATGATGTATGTTACAACAAAGGATTAGTATTATATTGATAACTTCCATAACCAACTTCTTTACCAAGGAAAAATACCCCAGCAATATTACCACGAAAAAATAAACAACACAATTGATAAATGAGCAAACGGTAGGAATAGGATAATCATAAAAGAGGAAACCTGTATGTCTGATAAATATATGAAAAGGTGCTCTAGCTTACTAATGATCAGATAAAGGAGGTAAAAAGCAAAGCAATGCCATTTTACATTATCAAGTATGCAAAATTAAAGTTTGAGAGTGCCAAGAGCTGGGAAAAATTGTGAAGCAATCGCAACACTCATGTTGCTGGTGGGAATTTTGATTGGCATAACTACTTCAGAGATTAATTTGGCATGATGTAGTAAAGTTGCAGGTGTGCATTCCCTGCTCTCTAACAACCCACTGCTAGCTACATAGCCTAGGACCACCCTTGCGCATGTTTACCAATACATAAGTACATGTATAAGGACATTCATGATTGTTTATAACAAAATTTGGAAACAGCCCATCGGTCCATTAATGGAAGGGTTAGTAAATAAATTTTAGAATAGTCATAAAATGCTATACTCTAAAATAGCAAAATAAACAAAATGCTGAACAGAGTAGAGCACCGTATATCAGCATGGGTAAATTTTTTTTAAAAAAATTTATTTTAGCATTTACTTGTGTTAGGTTTGATGAGATGGAGAAAAGGGAGAGAGACCCTAACCAGGCACTATTCAGCCAAGAAGCTTTACTCCACCAGTGTGGAGGGGAGACCACGTCAGATCAGCTCCCCTGAACAAAGGAAAGCAGGATGTTTATAAGGCTTTGAGGGTTCTGGCAGAGTAATGGGCAATTTCAAAATCAGCGGTCTGCAAGGTGACACAGTCCTTGTGGTCCGATAACATCTGGTCGGTTAGGGCATAGGATCCTGAAACTACCTTCCAGCCCAGCCCAATTTCCCTATTAGGGAGACCCCCAGACTGGGTATATGGATGAAGGTCTGTCTTTTATAACTTCTTCATGCTGACAAAAGGGGCGATGAGGGGCTAATGATCTGGGGGGTTTTCTTGTTCTCGAGGCTGGAGGAGATGATAACGGGCATCTCTCATCACCAGAATTTCAGTTACCCGCTCATGAGTCATTGTCTGGATGGCCATGTGGAAGAACCAGGAGAATTGTTGTACAAGTATAGGTCCTACGGATAGTGGGAGGAAGATTATTACAAAGAGCATTAAAATGAGGAGCAAAGTGGGTAATAGCCATGAGTTCTCAGACCATTCCGCTGTGGAGCTCAGTGTGTTGTTTCAACACATCCATATGCCACACAGTGGTTCACTGTGGGTCGATAGCACAGCTTTGTACCCATTCATCCACCACTACTCCTCATTCCACATGGGTAAATCTTAAAGAAATAATGTTGAAAGAAAAATTGGGAAACCAGTCATTTAAAGTTAAAAAAACTACTGTTTATTTTATGGATTTGTGTCTATGAAGGGAAAAACATAACATTCAAAGGAATGAAACACCAGTCTTAAGCTAGTCATTAACCCTGGGTAGGTGGGAAGATGATAAATTAGAGAAGTACGTTGTATTCTACAATTGTATTTTACTTATTCTTAAATGTCAAAAAATCTTAAACTTTTTTTAATTAAAAATATCTGGAGCAAATATGGCAAAATACTAAAACTGATATATCTGGTTGGTACTGGATATTTATTATGTTATTATCTATACTTTAAAAAATGCTTTAAATATTTCTAATTTAAAATCGAAGAACACAGACGCAATAGTGCCCTTCCAGACCCCCTTCCGTTCCTTGTATCACTTCCCAGGGGCGACTATTAGCTGTTTCTTCTATCCCTTACTGCTCTATCTCTAATTAAGGTAAATATCCCAATAAATTGAACCATTGTCTATTTCCCATGATGAAAGTTGATAATTGTGCTCCCTTATACCACTTTCTATCTTCCCACAGCAATTTTACAACATAATTATATCAAGATTTTTAGTTTCTTTATTGGTTCCTGTCAAGTGTTAAGAAACATTTTATACCTAAATCTTAATTTCTTGTCCCATCAAATATAGATAGTATTTCTTGCTCCTTTCCTTTCTAACATGGGGTCACCTTACTGCTTCCCTCCTCTTCCATCTCTGAGATGTTTTCTTTTGTGCTTTTACATTATTCAGGTTAAAGGCATCTACATTCTATTCCACAATCATAGTGAAATCTTCTGTGCTTTGTCTCTAAGGTAACACTAAAAGATCAAAATCAATATGAAATATTTATAGTATTGTGATTATTTAATGTGATTTAAAGCACATCCGAGCAGTGAATCATGGCTTTATTCTTCTCATATTGCTTTTTCCTTTTCCTGGAAAACTTAATTGCCTTTATTTCTTCAAAGTTTTAAATGTCCCATAATATCAAGCATTCCATTAAGAGGCTGAAATGATTAGCAAACAAATAACTAAAATTGCCTACTAGAAGTCTAAAGCCTAGGAGGAAAAAACTACTTGAAAGCATAATCCATAATAATTGTTAAATGGCAAAGAAAAATCTCTGGCATTATATTAGACTGAGGTTGAAATCTTTCTCAAAGGAATAGCAGTGAAGAATGCAACACAGGGGCTGGCTGGTTAGCTCAGTTGGTTGGAGCACAGCCTTATAACACCAAGGTCAAGGTTCAGATCCCTGTATGGGTCAGCTGCCAAAAATTAAAAAAAAAGTGCAACTTAAATTTTGTCTCTAGCAATAACCAAGACAGTAGACTTGATCTAGATTTAGATTCACTAAGTAAACCGTCCTTCTGCAACTATGTCATGAAATAACTAATTTCAATTTTCTAATATTTTATGAAAAATACTGACAGCAATATCCATCTATCTATATCTATCTTAGTTTTATGTTGCTGCGTCTACTCAGAGTATCATGAGATTGAAATGAAGGGGTCAGCTGGGCTGATCTCCTATCTGGAGGCTCTGAGAAAGATTCTGATTCCAAGCAAATTCAGATTGTGACAAAATTTGTTTCCTTGTGGTTGTGGGAATGAAGTCCCATGCCCTTGCTGCTTGTCAGCCAGGGGTTGCTTCTAGTGACCACCCACATTTCTTCTCATGGAGCCCCCTCATCTTCAAACTTCAAATCTCTGACTTCTATTCTGCTATGACAGCTCTTTGATTTTAGCCCCAGCTGGGGCTTTAATTACATCTGCTAGATCCCTTCACAGCAGCACCTATATTAGTGCTTGATTGAATCAGCAGAGTAGGGGAATGTTGGGCTGGGAGCCTCTCTAAAATTCTGCCCACAACACTGTCTCTCACCTTTCTATCTATCTACCCATCAGATATCTATCTATTAATCTAATCTATCATCTATTATTTATCTAACTTCTATGTACATCTATCTATCTACCAACCTATCACCTGTTTATCTGTCTAGTATCTATCTAGTCATCTGTCTGTCTAAATATACTTTTATCTCTAGTTATTTTATCTCTGTTCTTGTTCCAGAAAGCACACAAGGCAGTTTCCAGACTTTAAAACACAGTATACATTAAAAACAAAGTGAAAAGGAAAAGAAAGACATGGGTAAATAGCAAATGCTTTTGACTCCTCCGTTAGTGGAGGTACGTGGGCCAAGGGTAAGAACACATGTTAGCCAAGAAGGTGTGAACTGACACCAGACTGTAATGGAAGAATGCTGGTGCCACCTTCCCCCATTCAGAGGAGACTGACATTAGGGTTTGAAGCAAATGAGACGTGTGAGGTGAGTAGCTCAGAAGGGAAATTATTTGGAAACTGGGCAGTGGGAGAATGTCTACCCTTTGTGTCTGGGTTGTCAGTGAACATCTAGGGGTAACTGGTGAACAGCATATACCACTCAGTTTTGGAACTCCTGAATCTGAAAAGAATGTAGTCAAGAAAGAGAAAGTATAGATCTTATGATTCTGCTGTGCACTTGCATGAAGTAGATCTCCTACAGTGCATTCCAGTGGACTAGTGTTTAGGTAGGTGAATGGGGGTCACATTGGCCCTTCTA
This sequence comes from Galeopterus variegatus, assembly GCF_000696425.1. Taxonomy (NCBI): domain Eukaryota; kingdom Metazoa; phylum Chordata; class Mammalia; order Dermoptera; family Cynocephalidae; genus Galeopterus; species Galeopterus variegatus. Next base: position 131,812 of record NW_007727887.1, read on the forward strand.
GAATTGATTATGCTTTCAGAGGGAGCAGGTTTTGGGAAGAGTGAAAGTGTCTGGGGCCAAGTATCTGTGAAGTGCCGTATTTCGTATGTTTTTTTTTTCCAGTTTATTTTCTTCCTAATAATTTTTGAGAATATACCACACACTACAAATTTTCACATAGAGAATGGCACTTAATCTTCATGCTAACCCTGCAAGTGTGTATCCTGATTTCTGCTTTGCAGAGGGGTAAAGATGAAAGAGATAAGGAAATGTAACTATAACGTGCATTACATGGTTATTAGTTACTAATTACTGTGCAAGGTGCCTTTCACATTTAACATTATTTATCCCTCTCAACTCCATGAGGTAGGCCCTACTGCTTTCATTTCACAAGTGAGGTGATAGAGTTTAGATGTTAGTGTCCCCCCAGAACTCAGTGGAAATCTGATCCCCAATGTGGCAGTGTTAGGAGCTGTCTGAGTCACAGGGGCAGATCCCTCCTGAATGGATTAATGCTAGCCCTGGGGCATGGGGTGATGGGTAGTGGGGGGTAAGTGAGTGAGTTTTCTCTCTGTTAGTTCCCGTGAGAGCTGGTTGTTTAAAAGACCCTGGCACCTCCTCTCTCTCTCTTGCTTCCTCTTGCCATGTGATCTGCTTGTACCCGCCAGCTGCCTGGTGTTTTCCACCATGAGTAGAAGCAGCCTGAGGCCAGCGCCAGATACAGCTGTCCCAGAATTGTAAGCTGAATAAACCTCTGTTCTTTATAAACTACCCAGTCTCAGGTATTTTGTTATAGCAACACAAAAATGGACTAATACATGATGTAATCAAAATTCAGAAATGAGACAGAACTTTCCTGGGGTTAGGCTAGAAGTGGTGAACTTGGACTTAACCCTGTGTGTATCATCAAGAACTTCTCTCATGGGAAGGCAACATGAGTTCCACACACGTGTGGGCAAATTTCATTTTTTAATATATCATTTGGCTATATACTAAAAATACAATAAAATATACTCAGAGGTGTGATATTCCAAATTTTAACATATTGGAGATCACCACATTTGACTCCGCCTGTCTTGAAGATAAAATAATTGTAATAAATGTGCTCCATTCAATAGTCCTTGACATCTCCCTCTTCCTCAACCTTACACACTCAACCGATAATCCATCCCAGAGATTTCCTGAATACCCCAGTCTGGGTCAGCATCCTAGCTATCCACTTGTATAGACTCTGTAGCATTTATTACAATGATTAAATAATCATCTGTGTAATTAATTTTGTCTCATGTCTACCTCCCCATCAGATTTAAATTCCATGAAGGTATAAAACAGTTTCTCAGCACTATATCTCTAGCAGTGATCTATTAAATCCATAAATAAATTCCAGGTTAAATCATTTTTATGCACACCTAAAATCAAAGCCTTCTTCCCATCTTCTTTTAATTGAAGAGTATCCTGAGATTATGAGACATGCTGTCATGCTCTTAAGGAACTGTTACCAACTGTGACTTCTCCTCAGCATGACTCAAGATATTTTTTCTATGTGATAGAATCACCAAAAAGAAAAGGCAAAAAATAAATGGAATGCTGACTTCTATAACCACCAATGTAAAATTTTTAGGATCATTGAAATAACCATATTGTTTGTTGATTGACTATATAAAATAAATGTTATAAAATTTAACTTATGACACACATCTAACTTCATAGAATACCTCTTTAATCTGTTTTATACTCGTAAAGTGAGATGTCATGTAAGATTTAATTCAAAAAATGTATAATGATGGATATAAATTCTAAAAAATAATTCTGGGTCGAGAAGAGGTCCTAAAAAAGAGTGAAATACTCACATTTGCAGCATGGATGAATCTGGAGTGAAATAAGCAAAGCACAGAGGGATAAATACTGCATGTGCTCACTCATATGTGGGAGCTAAGAGAGAAAGAAGGAAGGAAAGACAGACCACAGTAGTGCATCAGACTTGCAGAGGGCAAAAACATTCCTTGGGCTACAAAGTGGAGTGGGGGGGGAAGTGAGGGGGAGGGACATTGGGGATAATTGGGTGGGGGACACAGGGTACAAACACAATTTGTGGTAATGGGCATGCTGCCAGTATGAATCTGGCCATCACATCATGGGCAAGAGGGATGACAATCAGCTTGGAATATTCATAACCAATAAAAAAAGAGAAAAAAATGTGTTAAATGAGAGAATTGAACAAATGAATGAACGAATGAATGAATGCCTGTATTTAGTAAAAGTCTACATTAGCCATGTGGCTACTACTAGTTTACACTTTATTCATTAGCTTTCTCTATCCTTCCTTTCTCTTTCACTTTTTATCCCCTATAACATCTTTTTTTAATAATGAAGCTTTTTAGTAAAAAGCTTTAGTGAGGGTGCACCTTTATAAAGAAGCTTGTTCCTTTAGAAATAATCCAAGAATATACCACCTGAACTTCTTTTTTTTTTTTTTTCTTTTTGTCTTTTTTCGTGACCGGTAACGGGATCGCAACCCTCGGTGTCGCGCCCGCACCGCGCTCAACCAGTGAGCGGACCGGTCTCCACATGGGATCTGAACCCTCGGTGGGAGTGCCGCCGCGCTCCCAAGTGCCGCACTCTACTGAGTGCACCACCAGGCCAGCCGGCCCCCACCTGAACTTCTTTACCAAATCTTTTATTTAAAATGACAACTGAGAAACTCCTACTTCAAAAATCCAGAAAATATGAAACACATTTTTATTCTTGGTTTAAAGACAACAGAAAAAGCAAGAAAGCCTGTTTTATTTCATGATTTTTTCCCCTTAATGTTTGTGTTTTGAATTGTAAAATTATTAGGATTTTTAAATATTTGAACCTTGTGGAAATAATCTCATCAACATTAGATTTCTAGGTCTATAAAGCAATTACAAGCTTGAAAGTGCTATTTTATTGTAATAAAAAAGAGCTTATTGGTGATATGTGGTTTGTGGTTTATTAAAGCCAGCTTGCTTAGACTTTAAAATGAATAATTGCCAGCATAATTACTGTTTTACATTATGTGATCTGCTCTCAGCTTTTCCAATGAATCAGATGTCTTTCAGCAGGTTTATGATGCTCTTGCTTGAAGGACTAAAGAAAATGTATTTAAATAATTTAGCACCTATGCTTTTCCTTATAACAGTGAATCCACTTTCCGGTAAGTTGTCCTGGAGATTCTTTAGTCAAACTCACAGTAGGAATACCCACACACACGGTGACTGCCTTGAGAGCCCTGCCTCCATAAAGTGCTCATTTCCCTTCATATCCATTTCTTCCTTCTCTCCCGTCTGCTGAAGAATTCACACTTCCACAGGCGGCCACGTTTCTCCCTGGGGTACTGTCTTAGCCTCACTGACAAGGTGCTAACACATTGGGGGTGTCCTAGTCCATTGTGTGCTGCTATAACAGAATACCTGAGACCGGGTAATTGATAATCAACAGAAATTTATTGGACCACAGTTCCAGAGACTGGGAGATCCATTATCAAGATGTCAGTGTCTGGTGAGGACCTTCTTGCTGCATCTTAACATGATGGAAGACATCACATGGTGAAAGGGCAGAGAGAGGACGAGAAAAAGAGAGCAAGACCGGGCACACCCACTCCCACAATAACAAATCCACTCCTACAGTAACAGCATTAGCACATTCATCTTGGCTCCTAAACATCTCTTAAAAGTCCCACCTCCCAATACCATCACAATGGCATGAAATTTCAGCATGAGTTTTGGAGGGGACAAACATTGAAATCATAGCAGGGGCTGTGTGTTTTGGGGGGCCCAAGACACTAAATATCAGTTCCAATTCACCTGCTTTTCCCCATTCCTCCTCCCTCATCCCTTCCTATTTAGGTCACCTGGACACTGAAAGCAATCATAGAAGAAGTCCTTCTGCTTTGGGGATCCATAAGATGAATCCCAAATAACCTCTGCCTTCTCTAAACGCCTATAACGTGCATAGGTTCTAAGACCCAGTCATCGCTCATCCTGCACTGCCTTCTATAGAATGTGTTTTGTCCGTATACTTTTATCTCCCAAAAATAAATAATAAGCTTCACAAGGCCAAGGCCACCTTCCCCCTTTTGTATTACCCATAGCAACGTGAATATAGTAGACGGTAATTAAGTGCAGAAGGGAGAGATTCTAATGCTACAGGAGGCCTCTTCTTGGTCTGAATCAGTCCCTGAAAGCACCCAGGGAGGAAGGAAAGCCTGGAGAGGTGTGTGTCCATTCTTCCATCATTCTTGGCTTTGGCACCAGCCTTCTTTTGCTTTTGAAGCTTATGGGAGTCAGGGAAAATAAATGCACAAAGAGAATTTTTTCAGTGACATGCTAGCTGTCTTCTATGTTCTTGCTAATTTATTTTTAGGTGAGCTAATATATCTGGTTAACTACAGTTATCATCGCTGATTGGGCTGCTTATAAGCTGTTTTGTTGCTATCTCACCATCTTTTGCTTTTATTCTCATCTTGAAATGGTAAAGAGACAACACATACTGTGAAAGGAAATTTCTTCTACTAATGCAAAGCAATATGGAAATAAAGATTTTCTTCTGTTTATAATCCTCGTGTGTTGATAGGCCTCTGGCTCCTAAAATGACATTGATGTGTATTTTTTTTGAAATTTGCTGCTCACTTAGTAGAGTTTTATGTCATTCATATTGTGTGTTTCAGGGTATCATTAAAAGAACAATTCACATTAGCACATTTTCCCATTCTCCGTTCATTGCATATCTTTATAAGAGCTCAGTGAAATACTATGTAATGATAAACACTACAGGAACTGAAGAAACTGTACAATTTGTAGAAAGACTCATGGTGAGTAGATAGTGGAGACCTAGAAACTGCATTAACAAGGAGTCTGCAACAAAGTTTTAAATTCTTCAAAATCCTCTTGTGCTGATTGTCGATATACTGAGGCTAATGATAATTCTTATTGTTATTGAAGAGCAAGGTGTTTACGTATTTTATGGTGCATATCACCTGAGTGCGAAGTGCTTAGACATATTATTTTAGAACAAGGCACGGCATTTTTATATCTTTATCTACTTAATGACCTCATGTTTGCCTCTGCTCTGGTGAGCAGGTGATTTGTGCTTCAGTCAGGAGTCGTCAGGGATTTACCACACATAAATGTTGTCTCTGAGGAAGATTTTTCTACAACAAATTGAACCAAGCTAATTAGAATGTTTGCATAAATCACAATATTTATCTAATAATAATAATGTCTAATAAATTTACATCCAAGGTATATTTACAGACACATTCTTTTTATGGAAGAAAACACACCTGAGGTGTTGGTTTACCGAGCTAAAGGCAAATGAGCCAATCTGGCCATGGACTAATAATAATGTGTTCTCTACCTATGAGTTTCTTAAGTCATCCCCAAACACTTTCACAGACAGTACCTTATTTGATTTTCAATAGCAGAAAGCTTTCTATATAGTCTACATTACCTTATCTGAATCCTTAGGGCCAGATATATTTCTTATGCAAAATGTTTTAGACTTTTAAAGATGATATTGTGCATATGCCATGTATTACATATTTAGGGGTTGTATGTTAGTCTCTAGGCAAGATTATTCATAGTGCTGCAGTGAGACTTATGAATAGTCACACAAAATAACTTAAATAATAAAGAGTCTCACCTCAATTTAAATCAAGTCTTGCTAATGATTTAGGAAAAAAACTTTGGTTTTCAGATATTGGGGAATTAGCATTTAAGTAAAAGTATTATGAACCTATACCAAATATATGTTAAAGTCCCACATTTTCACTAGCAAAAGCCAAAATGTTTCATAGATATCGCTTCTCAATTTCTTATTTTAAAAAACACCTCAAAAAATTAATTCACTGTCCTGTTTTTTTATAAAGTCTTTAATCATTCTGCTCCAGTCTCCTACTTCCTTTTCACATTCATAGTATTCTCCAGAAACTTTCCTCCAGGGTCATAACTCTTAAATTTCCTATATTTACCAGTGAAAAGAATATATGCTTTGGATCCAGACAGATCTAGATTTTTTTTTTCTTTTTTTTCTTTTTTCGTGACCGGTAACGGGATCGCAACCCTCAGTGTCACGCCCGTACCGTGACTGGCAACGGGATCGCAACCCTCGGTGTCGCACCTGCACCGCACTCAACCAGTGAATGGACCGGTCTCTATAAAGGGATCCGAACCCTCGGCAGGAGCACCACCACGCTCCCAAGCACCACACTCTACCGAGTGCACCACCGGGCAGGCCCCTAGATCTAGAGTTTAATGCTCCTGAGGCTTTAAATAATTTACTTGAACTTTTGGGACCTCATTTTATTTGCTTCTAAAATGGGAATTATATCTATATTGTAGGGTTTATGTAAGGGTTAAATATACAGATGTGTACAGAAATGCTTTGCCTAAAGGAATTTATAGCAAAGACTGCTAATTGTGTACCCAATGTCTCTGTTCTCCTCTTCTCCTTTAATGGCAGAACCTTAATTTTTAGCTGGTACCTGACATATCTCCCAGTCTTCCTTGAGGCTGGGTGTGGCCATGACACAAAGTCATGGTCAGTGAAATGAAAGCAGAAGTTTTGGGTGGCACCTTCCAGGAAAGGCTGGGCAAACAGTGGGCAGATACTCTTTGTTCTTTCTTCTTTGTTCCTTCCTCAACCCTGGAATCCCCGGAAGGTTCTCCAGTAGCCACCCCTGGACCATGCTGGAGGCTTCACCCCAGGAATGGTGGGGCAATGAGCAGAAGCCTGGGCAGCCAGCTCTTGGCCGACTCTGCAGCTGCCTGCAAGCCCTGCACTGCATATGCCTGGATTTCTTGTACGTGAGAGAGAAACAAAAGACCATCTTGTCAAGCCACTGTTATTTTGAGTTTCCCAGTGCTTATAGGTGAACCCAACACTAACTGATGAAGCTTTCAGTAAATGTTGGTTCTCTTGCCCTCTCCTCACAATCTGTGCTTTTTTTTTTTGCCTTTATTTTATTTTATTTTTAATTTTACTTTATCAATATACAACGTAGTTGATTTTCATGTCCCTTTAACAATTCCTCCTTTTATTGACACCTAATCACTCACTTTGCAGCTCTTCTGAACCTTCTGGTTTAGACTTACTGGTTAAATCCCTCACAGCCCAGCTGTGGGTAATCTCCTCCCCAGACCCTTTCCTGGCAGGTGCCTTCCTCCTCCCTATCCTTCCACGTGATCTTGGTTTAACCAGCAGTTCGTTATGTAAGGCATTTTATATGACATTTCTATTTTATCCTACTTTCATTTCCTGCAGCCTCTTAAAGATCTTTTTAATGGTCTGATCATAAATTCTTTTAATTCCTATTTTGTGATTACACAACTCTCTTGATGTTTCATTGTGAAATACTTTACCAAACTTTCTTTTGGCCTCCTCTCTTCCGACTTCTTCATCACATTTTTCTTTCTTCTATTTCTTTTTTTTTTAGTCTCCATTTTCCATTTCATAAAAAAGTTTTCATTGCTCTATTTCCCTCTTGAGATCATATTGGCTTCTTCCCATCAGACTCCTCAGCTTCCGAAGTGAAGCTCATATATCTCTCACAACACTCCGGAGAGATTAAAGCCAATAAAAAGTAATGTGCACATTATATTAACATTTACAAACACTTAAAATACACAAAACAGTAGTATATATTGTATTGGTACACAAAAATGTAGAAAAAGCTAAAAAATGTGCTGAGCAGATACATATCAACATCAACAGTGGTTACATTTGGGGAGATAAGGAAATAGGATAAGGTAAGTTGTCTTTTGTTGTATCTGTAACTTTTTAAACAGGTTTCTTCAGGTATGATTGACATACAATAACTACACATATTTAGTGTACAATCTGATAAATTTTGACATATGCATACACCATGAAACCATCACCACAATCAAGATAGTAAATGTATCTATCAAACTATCACTACGATCAAGATAGTGAATATATCTATCATCCCCCAAAGTCTCCTAGTCTCCTTTTGTAATTTTTTCCATTGGCTCCCCCCCACCCTCATCTAGGCAAACAATGATCTATAGATTAGTTTTCATTTTGGAGAATGTTATATAAATGAAATCATAAAATATATATTCTTGGGGGATTTTCTTTCTTTTTTTTTCTGGTCTAGCATTTTTCACTCGGAGTAATTATTTTGAGATTCATCCATGTTTTGTGTGCATCAATAGTTCATTCATTTTTATTGATGAGTAGGAGTTCATGGTATAGATATTGGTGGACAATTTGGTTGTTTCCAGTTTGGGGAAATTATAGATCAAGCTGCTAGGAACATTTCTATGCAAGCCCTGCATGAACATGCATGTTTATTTCTCTTGAATGAAAACCTAGGAATGGGATGACTGGATCATGCAGTAGGCATACCTTCAACTTTTTCAAAAATTACCAGACTGTTTTCCAAAGCCGCTGTAACATTTTGGGTTCCAATTAGCAGTATATGAGAGTTCAACTTAGTCCACGTTGTCTCCAGCACTTTGTATCAGGGATGCCAAGAATCTGATAGATGTGTAGTGGTATCTGATTGTGCTTCTAATTTGCATTTGCCTATTGACTAATGAAGTTGAGAATTTTTTCATGTGCTTATTTGCTATTTGCAGATCTTCTCTAGTAAAGTAGCTCTTCAAATCTTCTGCCTATTTTTATTGAGTTGTTTATTTTCTTATTACTGAGTTTTGAGAGTTCTTTACATATTCTTGGATACAAATCCTTTGTCAGATACATGACTTGCAGAGGATTTCCTCCAGTATTTGGCTTATCTTTTAATTCACTTAGCCATGTCTTGAAGAGCAGAATCTTTTAATTTTGATTAAGTGAATTTTATCATTTTTTTCTTATATGAATTGTAATTTTACTGTCATAATCTATGAAATCATCACCTAACCCAAAGTCATAAAAATTTCCTTCTATGTTTTTTTTCTATTCGTTTTGGTTTTAAGTTTTACATTTAGGGTAATGACCCATTTAAAGTTAATTTTGTATAGGTTCAAGATATGAATAGAAGTTTGTTTGCTTTTGCATTGAGATATTTAATTATTCCAGCACCTTTTGTTGAGAAGACAATTCTCCACACTATTGCCTTTATGTGTGATACATTATATCACATATATTTTGATATGTATGTGATATGTATGTGTGTGATATAAAGACAGAGAGAGAGAGAGGGAAAGAAAGAGAGAAAGTCAGGACTCTATTCTGTTCTATTAATATATATTTTTCTATACTTACACCAATATCTCACTGTTTTAATTATTGTAGCTTTATAAGAAGTCTTTAATTCAGATAATGTTAATCTTTCAATTTTGTCTTCTTTATCCAAAATGGGTTTGGCTGTCCTAGGTTCGTTGCATTTCCATATAAATTTTAAAGCAACTTTACAATTTCTACAAAAGTTCATTCTGGGAAAAAAAATGGCCAAAACTAATAAAAATATCTTCCAAAACTAAAGATATTTAGTTGTGTTAAATCTATTGAACAATTTGGAGAAAATTGAAATCATAACAAGATTGATTCTTTCTATTCATGAGCACAGTATAACTCCCCAATTAATTTTTCTCAAAAATATCTTGCATTTTTTTCAGTGCACAGGTCTTGCATATCTTTGGTCAGATTTATGCCCAAGTATATTATATTTTGGGGTTCTGGTTTTTAATTTTAAATCCATAGTGTTTGTTGCTAATATATTGACAATAATGACTTTTTGAATATTGATCTTTCATGATGTAAAACTCAATTATTCCTGTAGCTTTTCTTGTGAAATCCATTGGATTTTTTGCATAGAAAATGTCATCTGTGAGTAAAAACAACTTTACTTTTTTCCTGTGTGTCAAACAGTATTGTCCTCTAATATAATTTTTCTTATGCCTTCCTTTGACATTTCTTGGAGTGTGGGTCTGCTGTTGATGGATTATTTCATTCTTAACATGGCTGAAAGAATATTTTATCTCTAATTTTGAAAAATATTTTTATTAGTTGTGGCCATTTTTTTTTCTTTCAGTACTTAAGGGTTGTTGCACCATTATCTTCCCATTTGCATTGCTTCCATTGAGAAATCTGCAGTTATCCTTTTCTCTTCCCTCTGTATGTTACATGTCAGCCAGTACTTCATATGCTTATGTTACTGGGGCTCTGTTTTAAATTCACAGCTATAAAGTAGATGGTCTGGATTTAAGTGCTATCTCTGCTACCCTAACTGAATGGTATTTGGCAAGTTGCCTAACTTTTCTTAGATTCCTTTGTTATGTAATCTTTTAATGCCTTCAATTTCTACAGAGCATTATTATAGCTCTCTGAGTTTTTAGTTCGCTTATTTGATTAAAGTCTTTATTTCAATCAGTTTGTAAGGGAAAGATCACTGTTTGTCTTGTGTACCTCTCTTACTCAGCACCTAATATTGGCTGGCATAAACAAAGATGTGAACTTAATAAACCAAGTCAGATATATTTGGCTTCAGACACTGGCTCTGTCACTTACTAAAGAGGAGACTTTGAGGAAGTCTTGGTTTCCTCATTTGTAGAGTGGAGATAATAATGGTGCCTGTTTTATGAGCTTGTTGTGAATAATGAAGAACAAAGGCATGAAATATATTCATCAGAGTACCTGGCACATAGAAAATACTCAATATTTCTTAGCTTTTATGATAATCATTATCACTACCACTATCATTAACATTCTGAACTCCACTATACTTGGTAGACTCACCATCATTTCTCACTTAAATTGTTACAGTGGCCCTGAGTTCTTTCTCTTCTATAATCTGTTCTGTACACAAAAGCTTGTCATTCTCAGCTTATATTCTCAGTTTATACCCCTTTAATAACCATCCCTCTCTCCCAAAAAACAACTTTCAGGAAAGGGCCAAAATAACCAACTCAGCTTAAAAGACACTTGATGAGAATATTCAAGATCCTCTCTTCTAGCTATTATGTAACATATAATACTTTCCTGTTAACCATAGTCATACTACTGTGCAATAAAACACCAGAACTTATTCCACCTATTTAGTTGTAATTTTGCATCCATTGGCCAACCTGTCCCTGTCCCCCCTTGCCGTCTCCCCTCCCCAGTTTCTGGTAACTACTGTTCTACTTTCTGCCTCTATAATATTAATTTTTGTTTTTTTGGATTCAACATATGATATGAATGAGATGATAAAATATTTGTCTTTCTGTGACTGACCTGCTTCAGGTCTTCTTTCCTGCATACCTCATAGCAAGGCAACCTTTTTTCACTTCAGTCCCATTCAATTATGACCAAGGCTTCAGTCCTAATAAAGTACTTTTCTATTTCTTTTCTCAAGGAGTCTTTCACGTCTCAGCCTCTTCCCATGCTGTTTCTTCCTGGAACGCTTGCATTATCTGCATTATTCATCTGGTTAATTCCTACTCATCCTTCAAATTTTAGTTCAGCTGCCATTCCCCTGGGAATCTTCCTAATTCTAGATTGAGCATCTCTTGATTATTTTCCTCCTCTGTCTAACTCCAGTTATGGGCATTGTAATTCTCTATTTTCTGGTCTGTCTCCTCTCCTGGTTGTAAACTTCTCGAAGGCAAGGACAATACCCACCTACCACACTGCTTAGCAAAATGTACCCCCTCAATACATACTTGTTAAGTAATGAGTAAAATAAATTAAGCAGAATAAGTGTATAAATACTGAAAGTACAAGATATGTACATAGAGTATACTTTTAGTATTATACAAATTCCAAAGTGAGAAAGATTATTTCTGGTTAGTGCTAAATAAATATTTACTGAATGAGTAAAGAAGTCCAATATTATATTCATTTATCTAACGTGTCACCCACATGTCTGGAATTCAGGATTCAGGTCTTCTTGATTAGGGCACTTTCCATGGCATCATTCTGATTTTCTAAAATATAGATGAGATGGAGAGACACTCTAGAGTTGAGATTAAACATAATTCAGGGACTGTCTTAAATATTATAAAGAAAATGTTCTTTTTTTTCCCAACATTTAACATTCTCTTCTCCTAAACGTTGTTTTCTACCCACCCACTGCTCAAGTATGTTTGTAGATGTTGCACTTTACCAGATACTAGTATTATATTTGCATAAATTTAATAGTAAGTTCTTCTCTGAGTTGCAAGGTCAATGACATCACCTCCTTTTTTTTCACCATTCTTGTAGTATTATAGGCTCAAATGCATTATTTGGTAATTCAGTGAATGTGGCACCTTTCACAATCATGACTTTAATCAATCATACCTGTTCCCATACATGAAAAATAATCCTGTTCAAGGGAGAGCCACAGTGGTTTTCTTTTGGGGTGGGGGGCGGCACAGGAAATCTTGTTAAAAAAATGCTTTCTACCATTCAACCTCTAACCAAACTATAAAACAGAGTAGTGGTGGTGATGGAAATGACCTCCCTTCCCCATTTAGTGTATGCAGGAGAGAGAGTCAAAGAGCCAGAAGTTTACTAAACTTGAAGAGCAAGGCCTGAAGCCTCCTTTCATTGTCTAAACCAAGGACAAACTTAGATAATAAAAATAGTATTTCTGAGAGACAGAACAAAAGGAATAGGTTTCTCATTGTGGTGGTTAATACCAGTACCCGTGGTTGGGGTGGGAGTGTGGCAGAGCATGTCCCTCTTTTATGGTATTAAGTAGAATGTCTGCTCTGGGCTGGAATGCAACCTCCGGAGGTGCTCTGAGCACAGAACCTTCACTGACTTCAAAAGTGATGCTATCCTTGCATCAACTCAGCCTTGATGTAGATGCAAAAAGAGGCTCTGCCTTCAAAGGATCAGAGAGAGACATGAATCATCCTACCCTTGAACTAAAGAAAACAGGAAGGTCTGGAGCAGAACCTGCATGGCATAAGATTACTTAAGTCAGTAAATTCTTTCTGTTTCACTACTGTCTTGACTTCTGTTTCACTACTCATTTGAAGATTTAAAAAATGTTTTATGTTTTTTATACTCAAAACGCCACAACATATTTTTTAATTCATTTGGTCAGAAATTAGTTTTGCAACTTCCTCTTTATTTTCTGTATATGTAACACCTTGGTTTCTATGAATTTTATTGTTTTACTGGTTACCCTCACCTCCGGTACATGCTCAATCCAATTAGCATTTATTCATTTTTTGAACTTTTATTCTTTGTATAGAATACAATGGTTTTTAATATGGACTTTTATGAAATTATGTCTTTTCTGTATACCTAACCTTCATTTCTTGCTATTATCAGCCTTTGTACATAATATATTTTTTTCAGTTTTATTCATATTTATTTTTGTGGGGTACAGTGTGTTGTTCCTGCACAATGTCCTGCACAATATAGTGCACAATGATTCACTTAGGATAGATAGCATAGGCTTGTGCCCATCAGTCCACTACTCCACCTTCCGTCCACCCCTTTCCCCTCCTGGCCTCTCATAACCATTTTTCTACTCTCTACTCCTATAAGAACCACCATTTTTCAGATCCCACTTGTGAGTGAAATCATGTGGTATTTAACTTTCCGTGACTGACTTACTTCACTTAACATGATGGTTTCTGTTTCCTTCCATACCGCTGAAAATGATAGGATATCATTTCTTTTTATAGCTGAATAGTATTCCATTGTGTATATACACCACAGTTTTTTTTATCCATTCATCTGTTGATGGGCATTTAGGTTGATTCCATCTCTTGGCTATTGTGAATAGGGTGATTAACATGGGAGTACAGGTGTCTTTTTGATATATTGGTTTCATTTCCTTTGGGTATATACCCAGTAGTGGATAGCTGGGTCATAAAGTATTTCTATTTTGAGTTCTCTGAGGAACCTCCATACTGTTTTCTACAGTGGCTGTACCATTTTACATTCCCACCAGCAATGGAAGAGAGTTACTTTTTCTCTGCATCCTTGCCAGCATTTGTTATTTTCTGTCTTGTTGATAATAGCCACTCTAACTGGAGTGAGATATTCATTGTGTTATTAATTTGCATTTCCCTGATGATTAGTGATTTTGAGCATTTTTTTTCATGTGCTGGTTGGCCATTTGTATGTCTTCTTTTGAGAAATGTCTATTCAGTTCCTTTGTCCATTTTTTTTAATCATTAAAAACATATTTATGGAAGTTTAGCAACTTTGTCAGGGATGTGTGACTAATAATACAAAGTTGTGAGGCCTCAAACATGTATTTGCCTTAATTGACTGGTGTTTAGTTTGGGTTATTGACTGTTAAATCAAAATAAAAGGTTTCACTTGATATTTTGCATATTATTTCTGATGGCTTTGTCTTCATCCAGACACTCATATTGGATAGCCAGTTTGCCCATTGAAAAAGCCCACTCTAATAGAATCATAGAATTTCCTCCATGTTGAGAAAGTTTTAGAAGTCCAATCTCCTTCCAGTTCTTTTTGGTGCAAGTGGTATCATCTGTTTTGAATTGCAGCAGTAATTATTTTTCTTTGCCCATTTTTTAATTGGGTTATTTATTTATTCTGCTATGTTGTTTGAGTTCCTTATGTATTCTGGATATTAGCCCCTTGTCTGATATGTAGTATGCAAACATTTTCTCCCATTTTGTAGGTTGTATCTTCACTTTGTTGATAGTGTCCTTTGCTGTGCAGAAGCTTTTTAGTTTGATGTAGTCCCATTTGTGTATATTTGCTTTAGTTTTCTCTGCCTTTGTAGTCTTATTCAAAAAATTGCTGCCCACTCCCATTTCCACTATATTTTCTTGTAATTTTGTAGTTTCAGATATTAAATATAGATCTTTGATCCACTGTGAGTTGATTTTTGTGTATGGTGAGAGATAGGGGTCTGATTTCAATCTTCTGCATGTGGACATTCAGTTTTCCCAGGCTGTCCTTTTCCTACTTACATTCTTGTTTTGCACGTAGTATTGTCTCTGTTTTCGCTGGTGACCTTGACAATTCCCTGTTGAGTATCAGCTGGAAATTTATTTAATGTAGGTCTTTCAGATCATTAATATAGTTGTAGCTCAAGCTAAGCCTGAGATTCATTCCCATGGCTCCCTTCTGGTCATCTTCTTGCAGCTCAACATGTCACCCTTTGTTATAGTTGTGGTTTTTTGTGTGTTTTTTGTTGTTGTTTTAAGATTTGCCAGCCATTTTCCAATCCTTCAGATATTTCTCATATTCAGCCATTTTTTAATTTAAATTAATTTTGTGAGTAATATTTCAGAATCTGGTAGAGACGCTTGCATATTATAAGTACTAGATAAACATTAATAGAATTAAATTATGTTACCAGGTTAACCATTAGCTTTGTCCAGTTGTGTTTGGTTCTCCCCACCCCTACCAAAAACAAAACAAAACAAAAAAACATAAATCTTTCTTGTGACAGACTTTTAAAAACAGTGTTTAGTCACTTTCTCTGGTCATATTAAATACCTAAGGATTCTACATTTCTTTTGGTAGTTCAGATAGTTCTTAGTTCAGGTGCTGATATAAATAATAAAAGTAAGCAAGATATCTAAATACTATATATATTCTATAGCAATTTTAATATTAATCAGTTTTAAAGATGTCTTTATAACCCTACTAATTCCTAGGGAGATTTGAGATATATTTTGTAACTAATTATCATAGAACATAAGAGAAGAACTAATAATTAAGTGAGAAAGAAGGAAAGAAAATATATTTTAAAGTCCTTCTAAACTATTTAGAGTGGCAGGAGGGAGAAGATGAGAGTCTGAGTTTAAAAGCCAGATTCCTATTAGATAAATGCCCTTGGGAAAGTTGTATAACCCCTTTCAGCCTCAGTTTCTTCATCAATAAAATGGATATGATAATATTTAACCATATAAGGTTTTGCAAATATCATGGATCATATGAATAAGAAGGGCATACATACCATAGGCTATGGACTTATTCCTTCCCTATTTCCCCAATCACAGGAAATGGTCCTCTGTCCCATTGCTCAAGTCAGAAACTTAGAAGAGGCCTTTGATTGGCTTCCTCTCTTTCTCATGAACATTCAGTTGGTAGCTAGTCCCATTGCCACTTTCTCAAGAATATACCTCAAATCCACCCACTGTCACCACAGCTGTGTCCCTGGGCCACTGCCATGTACTTTAAGTCTCCCCGATTCAACTCAGCCCTCCAGTTCACTGCCTGCAGAGCAGCCAGATTTCACCTTTTAAAAGTGCAAATCAAATTCTGCTGTTCATTACTTTTACCTCGCAGGGATTGTTAACTGCTTTTGAAACAAAATTCAAACCCCTTATTTACTTATGATCTGACCACTTTCCTGAGACCACGAGGTCCATGAGGACAGAAGACAGATCTGCCATTTCAACATATATCTGGTGGTACCTGGCACGGTACCTGACACACAGGAAGCCCTCACAAATATTTGCTGGACGAAGGAAGAACTCTAAGCTATTGCTGCAAGGGAAGAAGAAAGATCCTTTGCTCCCAGCTTGGTCATGGACTTTCTTTCTAAGCTAGTGTTTTAAAATAAATTGTTCAAAGACATCTAGCAGGGAGAAATGGTGAAACTATGATTGTTCCTACACTGAACCCATCTTCATTATCCAGCATTAATAATCATCGAGGATTCAAGAATGCAGTTCTTATAGATTAAAGTAACTGTTTGTTAAAGAGGAGGGAACTGAAATTAAAATGGAGAATCCTTTGATGAACATTACATTCAAATCATTAGAATTTCATATAGATGTAATTGCTCCCTCAGAAATAGATTAAATATACACAGCATTTTAAATGACATTTTTACATTGTAAAAGTGCAGTTGATTATAAATTATCAGTGTTTTAAACTAGGCAAGCCTCCTCTCCATCAATCAGCATTATCATGGCCCTCTTTTTAATGAGATTATTTGCTAACGCAAAACTGAAATGAGCAATGCCTGAAGCAGTGCTAACGCAGGGAACGATCAAGTCACAGCACACCCACTGCCTGATTCTCTCTCCAGGACATGGTGTCTGGAAAAATTTGTTTTCCTTCATTCGCACACACCAGTGTAGCTTCTGCTAATGGATATTTTTTTCAGATGAGGAGCCACAAGTGCCTTTAAGCTTTGAGGTGCTAATCATTAGCAGTTTAGAAGCATCTTCGAGAGCGAACTCTGGCATTCTCCCTGAAAGCTGAAGGTTGAGATGCTGTAGGGCTATTTTGGATGCTGGATTTTGACATTTATACTCATTCAAATTAGGAACATGGTATATTAAGCTGACAAAGAAAGTAAAGTCATCAGGCTTTCAATTACACAATGCAGCAGATCATTCAACTGGGTGCATTAGCCAAAAGGTTTCTAATGGGCTATTTACCTGGGCCATTCTTTTTAAGAGTCTAGGATGATGTATAATGAAAATCACCTACAGCAAAAAGAAACAAACAACCCCCCACAAACAAAACAAAACAAAACAAAAAAACAAAGGAACACAATCTATAAAGGCAAACTTTTTTTATTTTAAAAATCTGTGAAGGGCTGTTGTGTTTTGTGGGTTGGGTGTGGGAAGGAGACTATGCACATTCGGAAATGCTGAGAATCGCATCGTAAAGTTATCAGAATGGAAACATGTAATTAACTCTAATCATAGGTCTTACCTATACATTGTGATTATAAGTGTTTACTGTAAAGGAGGCATCAACATACATGGGGGAGGATTTAAGCACAAAATGTGAAAACATGTTCAGAACATACAAAGGATATTGGGATGTTGGGTCAGAAAACAGAGTGCATATTCTCAGGAACAAAGTGGAGAACTGAAATCTTCATTCCTGGCATTTAAGAGTAGGCCCTGTCTCCCTTTCCCCGAACTTCCTGAGTTCTCTGCACCAAACCAATGGAACTTGTGTTCTCTCCTACCATATACTAAGTAATTAAGAAATGAGTAAAAGCAGTAAAGTGGAGCTAAGGCTAAGCATATCTACCATATGAATACGGGTTAAACTCACTTAAGAGAAAGACTGTCAGACAACACAAAACCCACCTGTATGCTGTATAAAAGGAGGGCTCCTGAAACCAAGTGACCAATGAAGGGAGAAAGTCGTAGGACAGGCAAAGACATCCCAGGAGGATGAAAACACAAACAAGGCACTGACAACAGTGCTGATATCAGAAGAATCCAGGGGCAAATCTAGATAGAGAATGGCTTTTTATAAAGATATAGAGTGCAGTGCACAATGAAGTCTTAACAGTGGGAATATTTAATTACCAAATAATGCAGCATCTAAGTTCTTTATAAAAATTACCAGAAAAGGAAGGCAAAATCAGAGGCTTTTAGTTATTTATTACAGTCATCAATTGACCAAATGGACAAAAAATAAGTAAGGTTATAGAAAAGGTAAGTGACATAATTAACAAGGTGGATTTAATTCACACACACACACACACACACACACACACACACACACACACACACACACACACACATCTCAGACCCCCTACCCCCAAAAGAGAGAACACCTCTGTTTTTCAGGTACTAAAGAAACATTTGCAAAAATTAATATAATGGTCATAAATAAAAGTTTAGTAAATTCATCAAAGCTGAAATAGGACATTTTCGATCAAATTCAATAAAAGGAGAAATTTCAAAATATAACATTCAAAAACAATGAAAGACATAACCATATGGAAATTTCAAAACTTTATCTTAACCCTTGAGACAATAAGGAAATCAAAACCCAAAGTGTAATGTGTTCAGAAGAGACTGATGAAATCATGATATGCCTGAACCTATAACGTACATCTAGTGTCATGCTCTAAGGAAATCATACTACTAAACAACCCACTAATAAACAAGAAAAACCTCTTAAACTTCAACTATGAAAAGCAAAATAATAATTAAAATGGATAAAAACAGATTTTTTTTTTTTTTTTTTTTTTGGCTTTTTCGGTGTCCGGCAACGGATCGCAACCCTCAGTGTTGCCCCCGTACCGGACCGGGGACCGGCAACGGGATTGCAACCCTCGGTGTTGCTCCCGCGCCTCGCTCAGCCAGTGAGCGGGAACCGGTCTGTATGTGGGATCCGAACCCTCGGGCGGGAGCGCCGCCGCGCTTCCCAAGCGGCGCACTTATCCAGTGCGCCACTGGGCCGGCCCCCTAAAAACAGATTTTAATTAATTGGAAAATAGAAAAATTATAGAACTAAGTAAACCCAAAAGATGGTTAACAGAAAAAAAAAAGGAAAAGATAAGTCGTTGGGCCGACCCCGTGACGCACTCGGGAGAGTGCATCCCTGGGAGCGCAGCAGCGCTTCCGCCGCAGGTTCGGATCCTATATAGGAATGGCCAGGGCGCTCACTGGCTGAGCATGGTGCTGCCAGTCACTAAAAAGACAAAAAAAAAAAAAAAAAAAAAAAAAAAAGATATGTCGTAAACTAACTTAGAGAAAAGAGGAGAAAAAGCCAAAAATAAATAAATAAATAAATAAATAAAAATGACAACAGGTTCTAATGCAGTGGAAATTAAAAGATTTTTAAGAGGCTGTTTTGCTCAGTTCTATACAAATGGAATAAAGAATATGGATAGAGGATGAATATGTAAGAATATGGATAAAGAGGATAGAATACAGAAAATCTGTATAGGCTGACTTCTCTGAAAGAGATGATTTCAAAGCACACTTCTACTGAAATGTTAAATAACAGATAATCCAATGCTGTTCAAACCATGTCAGAGTATGTGAACAGGAGGAAAGGTTCTGTTATTTTACTAAAGCCATTATCTCTAGGGGAGGATCTATGTTTTTGTCTTCCCAAGTTCTAGAGGCCTATATTTTTGGCTTGTGATCCCCTCCCACCTTGGAAGCCAGCAATTGCTTCACTCCGACCTCTGTTCTGACATCACTTATCTTCACATCCCCTTCTCTGTCTCTCCTACCTCCCTCCTTCACTTATAGGGACCCTTGTGATTACATTAGACCCACCCACAAAATCCAGGATAATCTCAGCATTTTAAGATCCTTGAATTAATCACAAAATCCTTTCTGCCACATAAGGTAATATAGTCTCAGTTTCTGTGGACTAGGACATAGACATCTTTGGGTGGTCCTTACTCTGCCTCCTACACCATATTACCAAAGATAATATAACTGATCAGGCCATAGGATGATGGGGGTGAGGTTCAGCAGGTATTCCTGGATGTTGCTGGAGGCTGGTAGAAGCTTTATGCACAGGATTATCCATAGGATGATAATTGCACTTGCAGGAATTTCTCTTACAAATTCACCTACACATGGTAAAGGCGATTGTATATACAAGGATACTGACTATGCCATTTTTGTAACATTGAAGAATTGAAAATAAATAAATCATTATGGAAAGAGAACTGGTTAAAGAAGCTGTGGGGCACTGATAAAATGGAATATGCTGCAGGCTTTCATGAGTGATCCTGTTCTCTTCATATTGGGATAGAAAAAAATTTCCAAGATGAGTATCATGTTTCATTGTTTGTGAGAGGCATTTTGTAAAAAATTGTAAACATTTTAACATCTCTGACATCAGAATGTGTCTTTCAAATAATGGCCTGTCATACTTTGAATGACAGAAATATTTTTTCCTTTCATAGTGGTAAAACAATAATTGTGTGTCTTGTGGTCAGTGAGAACTTAAATTTAATGAAATACTGTAGTTAACTGGAAAAAAGTTGAGTTTAGTGTGTGACTATGTATCACATGTGCAACAAAGTAAGTATGTAAACACATTTTTCCTTTTCTCTTAGATCATTACTGTCAGCATCCAAAGAAGCTTTTTTGGGAGGGTTATGAATATTCATGGGGTACAAAGCTGACTGTCACCACTTGTGCCCAGGATGTCATGGCCAGAACAATACTGGCAGCATGCCCATTACCACAAACTGTGATTATACCCAGTGTCCCCACCCAATTAATCCCTGCCCTCCCTCCCCATCCCCCTTTCCCCCACTCCACTTCGTATCCCTCAGTGTGCTCTCTCCCTCTGCAAGTCCAATGCACCACGTGCTCTTTCTTTCCTTCCTTCTTTCTCTCTTAGCTCCCACTTATGAGTGAGCACATGTGGTATTTTTCCCTCTGTGCTTTGCTTATTTCACTCAAAATAAGTTTCTCCAAAATCATCCATGTTATTGTGAGTGGCAGAATTTCATTGTTTTTTATGGCATAATAGTATTCCATGGTGTATATATACCACATTTTCCTTATCCAGTTGTCTGTCGATGGACATTTAGGTTGGTTCCATATCTTGGCTATTGCAAACAGAGCTGCGATGAACATGGGAGTGCAGGTATCTCTTTGACATGCTGATTTCCATTGCTCTGGGTATATACCCAGAATGGGATTGCTGGATCATATGGAAGATCTGTAGTTGCTTGAGAAACTCCATACTGTTTTTCAAAGTGGTTGTACTAATTTACAGTCCCACCAACAGTGCAGGAGAGTTCCCTTCTCTCCACACCCTCATGAGCATTTGTTATTGTCTGTCTTTTTGATTATAGCCAGTCTAACTGGGGTGAGATGATATTTCAATGTGGTTTTAATTTGCATCTCCCTGATGATTAGTGATGTTGAGCATTTTTTCATGTGTCTGTGGGCCATTTAAAAAAAAATCTTGATCATATTTTACCCCTCTAGTTATTTCCCCTTGGCTTTTGTTTATAACAAAACTCAAAAGAATTAATCTGTATGTATTTTTTCCAGTTTCTCTTCTGCTTCTGACTCCTAAACCCATTCTAATTCATTTTTGTCCCACTAAAACTCTTCTTATCAATATTTTCAGTAACCTTGATCTTTATAAATCATTTACCAGGATTAGACACAAACATCATGCATCCTTCTTGAAATATTTTTCTTCTCTTGGCCTCCAGGACACCACACACTGGTTTTCCTCCTCCCTATTGCTAGTCCTTCTTAGTCATTTAACCTTTTCCTTCTTATCTCTTTCACTATCAAATATTATAGGATCCCAGGGTTCTATCTCATTCCCTTTCTCTATGTACATTTGGTTTTTGAGGGGGAGGTCTTCTCCAATCTCACAGCTTCAAATATCATCTATTTGCCTTTGACTCTCAAATTTTTATCTCCAGATCAGATCTAGTCCCTAATTTCATACTAGTATGCCCAACTGCCTACTCAGCATTTCCAATTTGATGTCCATAAGCATCTCAAGCCTAGGATATTGTATTCATCCCTTTCTGTTGCTTGGAACAAGATACATGGAACTGGGTAATTTATAAAGGAAATGAAATTTATTGCTTACAGTTTCAGAGGCTGAGAAGTCTAGAGTCCAAGGAACACATTGGTGAAGGCCTTAGTGTTGGCGATAGTGACCCAGGGGTCTCATGTGGCAGAAAATAGCAGAGCAGAGAGAAAAATAGTTCCTCATGCACTCTCCTTATAAAGCCTTATAAAGTCTCAGAACCATGACCCTGACCACCATTGTTAATCCACCAACTACAGCACGGTCCTACAGTCCAATCACCTTGTTGGGGCTCCACCTTTCCATTATCATAAGAGGATTTCCCAGCCTTAGCAGTTACAGTAGGGGATTAAGTTTGGGGGGAACACTCAACCCATAGCAGATATCTAAGACTGAACTTCTCATCCCCCCCCCCCCAAAACCTACCCCTTCTTCTTCCCATCTCAGATAATGACAACTCCGTTCTTTCAGGTGTTCTGGTTAAAATCCTTTGAGACTCCTGACTTTTGACTTCCTCTCACAGCCCACATCTAAGCCACAGTCTATTCTTGTTGACTCTGCCTATAAAGTACATTCGGAGTCTGACCACCTCTCACCTCTGTTGTTATCCCCAGTCCAAGTCACAAATCATCGTCTTTTAACTGTATTATCGCAGTGCCTTTCTTAGTGGTCTCCCAGCTCTCACTCCTCCTCGGGCAGTTCTCTACAAAGCATTCAGCATATCCTGCAAAAATGTAAGTCAGATCATGTCACTCCTTGCTCAAAACCCTCCAATGGCTCCCGATTTCCTTCAGAATAAAAACCAAGTTCATTACCGTGACAAATCCCAGCCTGATTTTTGTCCACAAAACCAGGTTGGGATTTGTCCCACTCTTTTGCCCCGCTCTTTGCTCCCAACACTTCCTGGATGCTCTTCCTGACAGCCACACAACTCACTTACCCCTCTCCTTTACTCTGAGCAAATGCCACTTTGTCAGGGAGATGTTTACTGAGCACCCTTAAGTTTTCCCACCTATTTCTACACCTTCCTGAGACCACCCACCCCCATTTTGTTAAATTTTCCTCCGTAGTAATAACCATCTTCTAATAGACTACAACATTAGCATATTTATCTTATTTACTGTGTCTCCCCATGCTAGAATGTACACTCATTTAAGGCACAGAATATTGACTCCTCTGTCCACTGATATATGCACTGTATTCAATGCCTGGCATATATTGAATGTTCAATAAATACTTGTTGGAAGGACTATTAGTTTCTTGTACGTTCATGGCGTAGTTCTGGCAGGATACATGAGAATCCTAGTGAAGGCTTCTCAGTGGAGAGGAACTGGATTTCTGGGGGACAGATGGGAAAGGGAAACATGCTATTTATTCCATAGATTTTCTATCTGAATTTTATGCTTGTGTTACATATTTAAAGCTATCAAATGTGGTTATTTACAAGTGAAATTGAAGTATTAGGTAAAGTCTCTAAATTTAACTGTGAGTTGGGATTGGGTAACAGTTTTTGAACCAAGAGTGTGAAGCATTCCAAGCCCATTCTGGGTCACCAGCCCCTCTCTGCTAGTCATATGGCAGTTTAATACGTTAGTAAGAAGGAGCATTAGTGATATTTTCCATCACTGATTCATTCTTTCTCATTCCATTGCCCCACTTTTTAAAGAGAATTTGTGGAAAACTAGGAAAAGTAGTGTTCGGGGAGGTAGGGTTCCCAAGATCAAAGTCAAATTAGTGAGCCACAAAGATGAGCGTTCCTCTCCTCTAAGGGGCAGACAGAGGCCTACCTGACAGCAGCAGACGGATAGCTGCTCACTAAATGAACCAACTCAGAATCTCTGGAAGTATGGCTGGGGCAGAAGCAAAACTTGATTAGACAAGTGCCAGATACCAGCTAGCACGTAATTGTGAAAAATTAGAAGTAGCAGTTACAATGTTGCTAAGCAAAGGCACTTTGTTAGCATTAAGCATTTCCCCCTTCAACCTAAATATAAAAACCTCAAGGGGAAACAATCTATTCTTTATTATTTTTAAAAGTAACTTTCTGTCTGGAAAACAATTTACTGCCACCAGAAATGTCTTCTTTCGGAAAAGCATATAATTGGCTGCCATTTGACATTATGTGGCATTATTAAAGTCTTGAAATTCTCTTAATGTGCATTCTTTTTTTCCTCTTGCCTCTGAGCAACACTTTCACAATCCCAAAGATTCCTTTTCCATCTCACCTAGCTTAATCTATTTTGAGAGCTTCGCAGCCAGAGATGATTTTGAAAGAGTCAGGTTCTTGGTACAACTTTATGGGATTAAATGGGTCAGACTAATATACAGATAACATGTAACCATGGTTTTTATTACTTGTGATTAACTTTTGTTCTGCACACCACACTATCAAGGCCTTGTCCACTCGTCCTTGAACTACTGGCTTATAGTTTCTTTGTAGAATTCCACACCCCCCTGTTCTAGTGCAACTACTGACCTCACTGTGGCAAACATTTATGGAGCACCACTGTGCGCAGAGTTGACAGGGCAGACCATTCAAGTGTGATCATGCTTCATCTTCATCTGAAAGGGAGTGCCTGTTAAAAATGCAAATCCCCAGGTCTCCCCACTGACTGGCAAGCTTTGCCCTGTGCTACTAATGCTCACTAAGGTTTGAGAACTGCTGAGTGCTCAAATGTGATTATTTGGATGGAAAATAAAAAGAAGATAACATTTGTTCTTTTGAAATATACAGTGTAGTCAGTGAAGACAAACTCCTTACAAAGCAATTTGATTTTATTAACAAGCAATATATCAACAGTGTGAGAGGTCCCCAACAAAGATCTGCTCATTGAATGCACAGATGGATGAATGAGTTCAACACAGATTAAATCCTGGGCAAAGTGGCCTTACTTGCTTCTTGCTTCTCTCCCTTGTCTCTCTCTCTTGCTGCTCTAACTGCCTTCTATGTCATTCTTTGGTTTCACAAGGTTAACAAAATATCCCATGCCTCTGCAAGCAAGATTGAGCTCTGTCATTTTGAAGTTATACCAGCATCCCTTTGAAAGAGAGTGTGTGAAGGCAGTAGTTATGATGATGGTAAAAACGTACGAAGAGTTTCACTCAGTTTGAGTAAATCCTAGTTAACATAAATGGCTACCAAAGACATTAAAGAATAAAACTAGAGTGTGTCACATTGAAACCAGTGGCAGGGAACAGGGGAGTGGAATTTAAAAACTTGAATATAAAATATAGTAGAAAAGAAGAAAAAATAAACATAGGTAGAAACACAACAAATAGGAACATAAAGTAAGATGAATAGAGATAAATCATCTCAATAGGTATAAGAGGGTCAAACTCTATAGTTTTAATACAGAAATATTATTTCGAATTTAAAAAAGCAAAATTCACCTATTTTCTATTTACATAAAATGACGCACCTAAAACATAAGGACCCAGAAAGATTGAAAGTGAAAGGATGAAAAAAGATATACCAGGCAAATGTTAACAAGAATGTTACTTTCAGTCGAGGCCACTGCAGTCAGGTTATTCTGCTACCTATATCTGTTAAGATTTCCAACTCATGTACATTGTAAAGGAAAAAGAGCACATAATTAAATACCACTATTTCAGGTGCATGATATTTCAGCTGAATATTCAGACTTGTTTTAAATTCTGAGGTCATTTTTTCCTCCTAAGTCATATTTCTATGATTAGAGATACTAATTTTATTTTCTTATTAAAATGCTAGAGAAGACACATTTTATATGAAACAAATTTCAGTAGGAAATTGCATCCTAAGAGTTTTTGCTGTAGCTCATGACCCTGTATATCATGAAGCTGCAATCTAAGTCCAGTAAAATCTTAATTGAGAGAAAGCTGAGACGGGGCAACTTCCTTAATAAGACCCAGTTCAGATGGCCACTGTTGGGGTAGAGAGAGAACCTTCTCTGGCAATGAAAAGTTTCCACTCCACCTTTTTCTTAATCTCCAAGATTTATAGAGAAACGTGGCTGATTTTTTAAAGTGCTAATACATTTCCTCATATGACAGTAGTAATGAGTATGAGCTCTCCAAAGAGATCTCCGGTCCTGCCACCCTTCTGCATCAACCCTGGATGATCAGGTCTGCTGTATTAATACTGGGAAGTGGTGGATTTTCTCATGGCCAAACTGATGATTAATTTATGCTGTCTCAAGTCATTCATTCCTCTGAGTGATTCATCAGGAGTTTCTCAAGAAAAAAGTCACTTAATGTGGAAAAGTGAATCTGAAAAAAGTTGAGAAGTTCAAATTTGTTCTGTGTTACTAATAACAATATTGAACAATCACTCAGGCAATCTTGTTACTGACTTGCTCTGGCCTCATTGCCAATCCTTGCACTGAGCATTTGCATTGGGAAGGAGAGCCTCCAAGATGACCCCACTTTCCGTGGAGAACAGGGTCATGAAGCATCCTCTTTTCTTCTCTTTTAGGAGCACTGCATACTGTGAGTAAAATCCCATAAAAACAGTAGAAATCCTGCTTGGTGAATAACTGACCTGTCTATCAGTTTTTGAAGTGAGGAAATGGGAGCATGTTTCTTTATAGTTTTTCTGGAGCTCTTAGTCCTTGTACTGTATGAAATAAAACCAGAACACAGTGTGTGGTCTTTTCTTTGTGAGTTCGACAATGAGGGTGTTGTGAATCAGGAGATTTCAAGACAGTTCTCTGTTGTAATATACATTGGGGGTAGGGCCTAATTTTTGAAGATTTATCAATCTGGTGCTTGAAGAGGCATATCACAGGAAATGCTTTGTACCTTACAACTCTTTTTCCTTACTATGATTTATTGGAGCATGGTACTATAAATCATGCTTTTTGATTCCTCCTTCCCTTTCTGCAATAAGTGACTCATTTTGTAAGGGGTCAACTTGTTGTTTTTTCTTCTACTTCATTTCTTAAATTATCATTGAAAACCTTGTTTTAATCTGCCTCAACCCTGTACATGCCATTTTTTCCTGTTAATTCTCATTTATAGAATATTTCTATAAGTCACATCAGTAAATGCAAGAGGTAAAAAATTTAAAACATTTGAGTCCTTCATAAAATGCATACATTTTAACATATAAGCCAAATTATTGCTTGGAAACATGGTACAAATAAAATTTTTATCTCACTTTGATTTTTTTCTTTCTGTAAAGAGTGTAATTTCACTGGGCTTTGAAAATATGAATTCAAATTACAAGTCAGGTTGTAAGCAATGCATGTTTTTTTAAAAAGCCAAACTTCTAAGAAACCGTAAAGAAAATGATCTTTTTTTTACAACACTGAAGGTCAACAACAAGCATATTTAAAAACTAGAGGAATTTAAAGCAAAAGACAGGGTAAATCAATAACTCCCATGTGGAGGGAAGAAATCATTCTCTATTCAGGATATCAAACAAAACTAACGTGATATTAATGGCTGAAGGAACAGGCTTCCCATGTGCACTTGCGTGAGGGGGAGGTTAGGGATTGGCAGTTGCTCATATAAACCAAGTCTGGTAAGAACCGTATGAATAAGTGTTTGACATTTTCAGCTGGAAAGGAGCAACTTGTCTTCAGTTTCGAGAAGCCTTCTCATTGTCACAATTGTCTTTTTCCCTCTTTTGATGAACCAGATTTTTAATATCAACATTGCATAAGCAAACACACTGTAGTCCAGAGGGCAGAACTTTCTGAGGTGGCAAGGTAGCCAAGATGACAGGGGAAAATGTGACCACGTTTGCCCATCAAAACCAAATCTGTTTCTTGTGTATTTGCCAGCATATTTTACTTAAGCTCTTTCTCCTTCTGCAATGTTTCACAATTCTTACGTCCAAGAAACAGGGAGAACATGGAGACATATAAATCAGATTGTTTTCTACTGTACATCAACTTCACAAGAGGAATCTAGTTTCTTACTGAGCAAATGTCTTACACGGCTATTACTTATTGAACAACTACTAAACCAACATTTATTTTTGAAGCCCTAGTAAGTGCCCAGAAATTTGTGAGATTCGTTTCAAAGAGAAGACATGTTGCCTCATAAGTACAAAAGATTACTCAAGACTTTTAAGTTCTACTCCTATTTCTACCACTAGATGTGTGAACACGGCAAGTCATCTGACCTCTTGGCCTTTGCAAAAATGAGGAAATTTAAATAAATATTTTCTAATGCACCTTCTAACTCAGACATTATAACCTCAATTATTCTGATCTATCCTCAATCTGAGCCTTCTTCCCAACCTATAAAGGAGGAAATAGGAGGAAATCAAAGGGAAGAGGAGAAAAAATAAAGTACAAAACAATAATAGTGACAATGTGTGCTAGGATTTAAGATAGTGTCCAACCAAGTCATTGTAAAGTGATGACCTCTCATACATCTCCATTTAAAAGAATGAGTCAGATTGCTGGGAGCCATGTGTCAGACCATAGCTAGAGACATTTATGCATCAGCAATGCACCAAAAGTCATGAAAGTAACATTGAGAGAGTTACTGTGCCCTCAGTGCCACTGGTTTGGGTGTGGAGGAAAAGGGCAAGGCCAGACTTCTTTGTGGAGGGCAGAGAATTTCCAGTATGGGTCAATTGTAGTTAATGCATATTCAGTACTTCAGAACTCATTTCAATGCATTAAATTCGTTAGGTCTCTAGGTTGACTCACACTCAAGGTGGTTTGGCACACCTCTAAAACTTTCTTCTTTGACTCCAATATTACTCTTGTAGTCATCTGGCTGCTGACCTGAGGTGGAAGCAAACTTCCTCTTGAACCCACTTCTGCTTGCTCAACCTTGTTCCTTGTGCCTCACTTTCATCTTCAGTCTTTTCCACTGCTGTAGAAAGACAAAGCCTAGTCAATGCGTTCTAGCACGTTGTAGCAGCAGTTTATGACTGAATTGGTCTTCCTTACAGGCATAAATTGTCTCGTTAAAAAAAAAAAGCATCAGCAGTGAGTCAATCACCCAGTAATATCAGGACTAGACCCAAGAAATGCATTAGACTAATTAGGTGCAAAAACCTCCATTTGAAAATCATCCGGCCCCACTCTTACTTTGAAGAGTATATTTTCTTGCTAAGCCTAGAGGAAAGTGAGGGGACTAATCCAGGCACTTTTACATAATCATGTATCTAGTTTTCTTAATAACCTTTAATATTTTTAATATAATTCCAATTTTGCTTCGAGGAATTGAAGACTTAAAAAGGTTAAGTAACTTGTACAAGGTCACAGACTTAACATATAATAGAATTGGGTTAAAACCCTTCACCACAAATTCTATTTTTTTATACCAAGCTATCTCTTTTAACAAGTTCATACCTGAATTTCTCTCCAAATTTTAAAGATTCCAGGATCAAAAACTGATAGTAAGGGAAAGATATACACAAGAGATATAGAATATAGTAACTATACAGAATTAACCAGTTTAAACTATTTACTTTCAATGCTTTGGATAGAATAAGGAAAGCTGTAGGTGCTTACCATACGACAGTGGGCTCCATCTTTTTTGCATTTCAAGAATAACATAATTTCAGTTTCTATATTGATTCCCTATGAAATCATGAAACATCATTGTAAATGTTTGATTCTTGAATA
Organism: Galeopterus variegatus; assembly: GCF_000696425.1. Classification (NCBI taxonomy): domain Eukaryota; kingdom Metazoa; phylum Chordata; class Mammalia; order Dermoptera; family Cynocephalidae; genus Galeopterus; species Galeopterus variegatus. Next base: position 161,496 of record NW_007727887.1, read on the forward strand.
TGAATAATCACTTTTAAACTAAAGATACAACATTTAACACTTGCTCTGTAATTAAATGTTATTTTGAAAATACCATTTTTAATTCAAGATATTCCCTGAAACTCTAATCTAATTAGTGGTATTATATCATTTGATTCATAAAGTGATTTTAGGAACACACCTATATGGGAGTCCTGCAAGATCTAACCTCATTGATAAAAAATAAACAGCTAGTGAACATTACCGAAGGCTGGTACTAATAGATGTTTTTGGTTTGATGTCAGTTGTTTGTCAAGGAATTATAATAATATTTTTCAAAAAGCTTTGCTTTGACTTCCATTATACTGTGAGACTATTTTTTTCCCAACCTCCCTACCATCTGTCTTGATTCCACATTGGAAAATCTCCCAGATATTCGATCCAGAAGGGCTAAGCAAAATCAATATGGCAACAGCAGATTGCTGATGCATTCCAGCTTTTAAGTGGGATGGTGTTATGATTAACAGTGGCCCAGCTCCTTACTTCTCTGTTATCCTAATGCCATCTCAGAACATTGCAGTCACTCATCAGATTCAATTAATTCTATATGCTTCCTACAAATTGCAGCATAAGCCTGAAAGAAATATGAAGAAAAAAAGATCAATTATATTTAGCTTTTGGCAGCATTGGAATGATATGGTTTTCCTTTTTTGTCTATTTTGGTTAAAGACTCATCAATATATAAGAATACCATGTGTTTTAAAGTAAGTGCAATGAAAATCATTACAAGACCTATTCTTTTATATGCCATATGCTTAGCTAGAGATTACATAGAAAATTTAAGCTTTTTTCACTATTACTACCACAAATAAGAATCTTTTTAAAAACTTTCTAATTATATTTATATAACTTATGATTTCCTTATAACTTAAAACTAATAAATTTTATATCTAATTATGTTATACAATCCATCACAATCTGTTGAGTTTTCATAATCTATCTACTAATGAATATGTTCATCTCTATAATTATTAGAAATTGGGATATTAGGGGATAGCATTTCATAGTGGAGCAGTTCTGGGTAATGAAAGGGTCTGATTGTGGCTATAGGGATGGGGAGTTGAAGTGGTTTGAAGTTCAAGAGAACTAGAGATAGTGTGATTAAAAAATGGTGATGCTAGGGTGTTGCATGAATCCTTCCCATATGGAAGTCTCTCAGGAATAGAGTAGGTATTAGGAAGGTATATCTAGAAGGCATTTGATTGCAAGTATCAGAAATTTTAACTAACACAAAAATAAAATTCATTGGCTCATATAAGTGAGAAGGCTGGAAGTGAATCCCACTTCACACATGATTTAGGGCATTTTTCTTGATCCATGTCCCATGTTGGCGTGTCTCTTTCACTCTTGTGTTTACTTCATCCTCTGCTATTGCAAACAAGTGCTCTCCATATGGCATGAAAGATGGCCATGGGCATCCCCAGATTTCCGACTTCCTGCTTTAGCAGAGCAAAACGAGAACTTGTGTCTTACAAAGCCCACATATGACTCCCAGGACAAGATTCTCTGTTAGCTCTGCTTGGATCCCATATCTTTCCCTTGTCCAATCATTATGCTTGCTCAACCAGGCTTAGCTCAAGCTTGTGCAGCCCTGTGACCCAAGGTGCATGGCATTATGAAAAGGGGAACAATTGGGGAAAACACTTCTAAGACAGTTGGGGAAGAAGACCACAAGCCAGGAGCAAAATCCCTCAATTAATGTGGAGGGAAGCTTTTGGTTTTCACTCATTAACCATGGCTAATCTTAGGCAGGGCCAATCAATCTAACTTATTCAGTTATGTTTAGCTACTCAGAGCTAAGCTAGTTTGCAAATGTCTCAAACGTAATCCTGTATACCTTCCTTGTACACTTTCTTTTTTATAAATGTTTTGCCATGGTCTCATCCATTAGTTCAAGCTTCACTAACTGTGTCTTGTCTACTATTCTGCCTGGCTTGTAGTAGACACTCAAAATGTTTGTGAAATGTAGGGGCTGACCAGTTAGCTCATTTGGCTAGAGCACAGTGCTGATGACACCAAGGTCAAAGGTTCGGATCCCCATACCAGCCAGCTGCCAAAAAAAAAAAAAAAAAATGTGAAATGAATAATGGTAATTATGCTTTTCCGTCCTTTTGTAGAGCAACTGGTAGAGTTGGGTTGGCACTACCAGCCCTGTAATAGTAAAAGTCCTTGATATTTTAATTGTCTTCATTTGAGTTGGTACTTAGTAACCTACTGCAAATTCCTGATCTCTCCTAACCCCTGCCTCCCTATTACTCTTTAGTTTAGGAAATAAATAGACCAAATATTTAAATACTTTTAGCTCACCATATGTATCTCTCACTGCCCCTGCCCTATTTCTTCTCTGGCAAGTCAGTGTCTCACTAAAATGGAAAATTGACAAATTGATTCCACAGTTATTTAAAGAGCTATTGAAACTAGCTTAAAATGAGCACCTGTCGTGTATTTGGGTTTTCCCCCCTAATACCACTGCAAATATGCTTTGTGTTTTTCACAAGTAAATTATTTCTTTATTTTTCCTTAAAGCAGTGATTTCAATGAATACTATGCAACTAATAAAATACTATTTATTGTTAAAGATGATAAGTCAAGATATTTTTTCACATTTTAAGTGAAAAAAAATGATATATATAGTATCTTATTTATGTATAATTATGCATATAATTTGCATTATAAATGTATATCTGCATTTATGTACACACAATTTGTAAGTACACTGATAGATTTATTTTGCAAATATTTTATTTAAGACTTTTGCATTTTATTCATAAATGAGATTAATTTTTGGATTGTGTGTATGTGTGCAAGGGTGCTCTCCTTGCCCAATTTTGGAGTCAATGTTATATGAGTATTATAGAATGAATGTGAAATCTTCTATCTTTTTCTAAGCTCTTGAATAGTTTAAGTAAGATACTTTTCATTGCCTTATTTTTTTTTTATATTCACTTGTAAAATTATCTTATTGGTAGTCTAAATTAGGGATAGAGATTTGACTAAATTGTAATTTCTTCTATATTCTTTGTCCATTGAAATATTTTAATCTTCTTGAGTCGATTTGGGGCATTTAACTACAGAGGTTATCCCACACCTGTTTTGCCATTAATAAATGCTATCAGTAGCAGGAAGACTAGTGAAGTGATCAAAAGGTCAAAATTCCCTCATTTACATATGTAATTACCCTGGTACCATTGAAGGAAACTTGTAGCAGTTATTGCTCATTGCCAGGCTGGCACTTGGTAGAAAAGTTACAAAGTGATAGTTACATGGCCCAAGAAAAGCTACCACTGTTTGGACATGCTGCTTAGTTTTGCACAAGTCCTGGGGAAAAACAGGGATTATAAGAAACACAATATTCCACTACTGCAGCCTCCACTGACACAGGACTGGTGGCCAGGACCTTGGTCCAGTCCCAGACCTCCCCTTCCTCACTAGGTGACCTAAACAAACCACATCCCACCTTTGACATGCCCATCTATCTTTGACAGTGAACTGAAGATAAAGGCACATGTCACATACATCCCAACAACTCTTTAATCAAAAAAGAGTGTTATTGTCAGTGACATCATTGTTTTAAAATACTTTGCTTTTGTCCCCCCAAAAAAAGTCTGTTTTAAAAGAATAAATGCTCCACTCTTCTTAGTCTCAGATATGTCTCATGCCTATGCCTCTGTTGAGAGGAAGTGATTAACCAGGCAGACGTTCAAGAAAGACTGGATACTTCCTGACAGGAGGGAGACCAACCATGACATATCAAACAGTGAAATATCATTAGCTTCCCTTTAAAATTCTGTCAACCTAAGTTTAAATATAAGTAAAAATTTCAAAATATAAAAAAGAAATATGTCAATAGCATTTCAGTTTCAAAATGAAAAGAGCTTAAATATTTTTCTGCTTATAAAAAATTATAGTCCTATTGAAACACCTTAGAGAACTTCAAAAAGTTCATGGAAATGGGATTAAAAGATAAAAATAAAAAGTATAAATTTTTTTTCTCAGCATAAGCTCCATCAAGTTCAAGATACTTTTGTAAGCAATGATACAAGCCATTTAGTCTCTCCCTAAAGAACTGAGGGTCCTTTAACCATATCAATGCAGTCTATTTTATGTTATTAACTGAAGAAAAATAGGTGCCCTTTAAAGAATTTTAAGATTAAGATACAAAAAGAAGTCATAAGGAGCCCCATCAGAACTGTAAGATGGATGCCTAATGATTTACCATCCAAACTCTCATGAAATTGCTCTCGTTTAATGAGAGAATTTAAGTAAGCCTCTCTGGTGAAGCTTTCCTGAGCATTTTTCTGCTGCAGCTTTAGCCAACTTTCCTCAAACACTCTCCTAATAAGCAGGCGTTATTGTTCTTTAGCACTCCAGAAAGTCAACAAGCAAAATGCCTTGAGCATCTCAAAAGACTCTTGCTGTGACGTTTGCTCTTGACTGGTCCACTTTTAATTTAACTAGATCATTTCCACCTCTTGGTAGCCACGGCTTTGATTGTACTTTGTCTTCAGGATTGTACTGGTAAACCTGTGTTTCATCTCCGGTTACAATTCTTCGAAGAAATGCTTGAGGATCTTGATCTCACTTTTTTACAATTTCCATTGAAACTCTGCTCTTGTCTGCAGCTGATCTGGGTGTAACAGTTTTGGCACCCATCGAGTGGAAAATTTGCTCCACTGTAATTTTTCAGTCAGAATTGTGTCAGCTGAACCAACTGAGATGTCTGTGGTGTTGGGTGTTGGCTACTGTTTCTGCTGTTAATCGTTGGTCCTCTTGAATTAGGGCATAAACAGGATTAGTTTTTTTTCCTCACAAGTTATGTGGAGGCTCTGCTGTGGGCTTTGTCTTCAACATCGATTCCTCCCTTCTTAAAATGAGTTCTTCATTTGTAAACTGCTTATTTCTTTGGGGCGTTGTTGCTATAAACATTTTTTTTTTTTTGTAAAGCATCAGAGATTTCATTATTCTTCCACCCAAGCTTTACCATAAATTTGATGTTTGTTCTTACTTCAATTTTAGCAGAATTTATATTGCTCTGACAGGGGCTCTTTTCAAACTGATGTCTTATCCTTCTTAGTGCCTAAAACTAGATCCTGTTCAGACATGTTAAAACAAGTAGTACCAATTTATTTTGATGCAAAAAAATGTTGCAATCAATGTATAGTTTTGTTCATAATACCCATTTTCCACGAACTTTTTGAAGACTCCTCGTATAGGAAAGTATGAAATTAAAATTATTATTATTTTTTTTTACACAGAGAGAATCATAATCTGGCCAATACCCTTTTCAGACATCTATCTATGTTTATTCTATCTATATATTTGCATTAAGGGAATAACAGATTCATTTTTCTCCTCATCTTATATTTTGAATATTTTCTCAGTTTATTAAAAATGTTTAAAATAAATTATATGCAGATATGCCTGCTATTGTGGGCTGAATGGCAACCCTCCTCCCAAGATATATCCACTTGGAACCTGTGACTGTGACCTTATTAAGAAATAGGGTCTTTGCATATGTAATTAAGTTAAAGACATTGAAATGAAATCATCCAGAACTATCTGGATGGACTGTAAATCCAATTTTGTCAGTATAGGAGAAAGACAGAGGGAAATCAGAGCGAAACAGAGGAGAGGGTGGGCTGAAGATAGAGGCAGAGATGGCAGTGATGTAGCCATAAGCCCAGGAAGGCTGACAGTCATCAGAAACTGGAGTAGGCAAGGGACAGCATCTCACTTAGAGATTTGGGAGGGAGCACAGACCCAATCCCTTCTTGATTTCAGAATTTTGGCCTCCAGAACTGTGAGAAAATAACCAAGTTTGTGGTAATGTGTTATGGAAACCCTAAGAAAATAATAGCTAATACACCTATATACACATGGATATTTACATAAGTGGATTCATTTTTAAGTGAAGCATAGATTCTTAATATGTTCCAGAAAAGTAGGCATGTAGCCTTTACAGCTAATGCAATAACAGTCTTCAATACTGTGTTTAATAAAGAAAAGTCTTTATTTCCAGATTGTGCATGTGTGTGTGTACGTGTATATATATATGTATATATATATACACACACATGTATATGTATGTATATACATACACATACCCTCATGTGTATATAACATTGCTCATATATTGCATACTATAGCCTCTTCTAAAAAATTATGATATATATATATATATATATACATGTATATATGAGGGTACTTCAAAAAGTTTATGAAGGGCCGGCCTGGTGGCGCACTGCTACAGTGCGCCGCTTGGGAGCGCAGCGGCGCTCCTGCTGAGGGTTCGGATCCCACATACAGACCGGCTGCTCACTGGCTGAGCGAGGTGCGGGCGCAGCACCGAGGGTTGCGATCCCGTTGCCGGTCCGGTCCGGTCCGGGCGCAACACTGAGGGTTGCGATCCGTTGCCGGACACGAAAAAAGACAAAAAGGAAAAAAAAAAAGTTTATGAAAAAACAGAATTAAAAGATAATAGGAATATTTCCATGAACTTTTTGAATAACCCTCATACATAAACCTTCATATGGAAGTTATGCAAATAATTCAAAAGCAAAGCCTCATAAGCTGACCACCAAAGTTAATAGCAGGATTACTACTAATACTGATGAAGATACTTGTGTGGTCTTTATGCTTCCACATGCCCCTGAATATCTCTCAGACATAATTATTCTCTGACTTTTTAAAAATCATTGTTTTTAAAAATGTTTTAAAATACATGTTTCCCTAAATACTGTTGCTTTTTTTTTTTAGTTTATATAATGGTATCACATTCAGTGTAGTTGTTTCAGATATGTTTTTATCATTCAACCACCATTTCTAAGATTTATTCATGTGCTCCATTTGTTTGTGTATTTTTTTTCTTTTGTGCAATATTGGAGATATTTGCAGCATTTTACTGTTATTTGCTGTTCCCTAACATGCTTGAACGTGTACCAGTGTGCACTGGACTTACACATATTTAGATGTACAAGGTAATGTCAAACTGCTTTCCAAAGTTTACGTCCACCATCAGTGCTGAAAAGTTTTCTGTTGCTCCCACATCCTCTCCAAAACCTGACAGTGTAAGACTTTTCATTTTGCCACAATCTGAGTATAAAATGGAATTTTGTTATGGTCTTATTTTGTATTTCCATAATTAATAACTTAGGTGAACATTTAAAAATGTTTTTACATCATTTGAATTTCCCACTATGACAGATGGGATTTCCGTACATATTCTAGGTATCTTGTCACTTATATATGTTGTAAATATTTTCTCCTAAATTTGTGGCTTGTCTTTTGCTATCTTTGTGTGTCTTAATGATAAAAGTTCATATTTTAATGTAATTAAATTTTTCTATTAATTCCTGTATGGTTTTGTTTGTTTGTTTGTTTGTAAAAACTCTTGCCAAACTCTAGGAGTATGAAGATATTTTCCTATATTTTCTTCTAAAACTTTAACATGTAGAATTGATTTTTGTGAATGGTGTGGGAGGTAATGTTGAACATTCATTTCTTCCCACATGTCACTAACCAATTGTCCCAGAGCATGTTTTGGACAGGGATCTCTTTTCCTGGAAATTTGTGTTGCCATCACTGTCAGAAGTCAAGTGTCTGGCTTGCTACTCAGTTTTATTGTTTGTTTATTTGGTTGGTTTTTAAATCTATTCCTGTAATATCTTCTAGGTCAAGTCCTAACACCATATTAATTTTTTTTAGTAGTCTTTGTCATGTTGTATTTTCATATACATTTTAGAATCATCTATGTAAGTTTCTTTAAAAAACAAAAACCCAGATGGGGTTTGGATCTTTAGATACATTTGGAGAGAATTTTACCCTTGATGGTAGTGAACCTTCCTACCCCTGAACATGTTCGCTGTCTTCGTTTAGCAATGACTTCTTTAAATGTTATTCAATAAGTTATAAAATTGTATACTTAATGATCTTCTAAATCTTTTGTTAGCTTTCTAGACGCTGCATGAGGGTACTTCTAAAAATTTATAGAAAGATTCATACTGTCTTTTAATTCCATTTTCCACAAGCTTTGTGAAGTATCCTCATATATTTCTGTTGCTGTTTTAAATGTTATCTTTCTTTTTTTTATTTTTTTTGTCTTTTTCCGTGTCCGGCAACGGATCGCAACCCTCAGTGTTGCCCCTGTACCGGACCGGGGACCGGCAACGGGATCGCAACCCTCGGTGTTGCTCCGGCGCCTCGCTCAGCCAGTGAGCGGGAACCGGTCCACATGTGGGATCCGAACCCTCGGGCGGGAGCGCCGCCGCGCTTCCCAAGCGGCGCACTATCCAGTGCGCCACCGGGCCGGCCCTAAATGTTATCTTTCTAAGAACCACTCTTTTTCCATTGCTGATGATGTAAAAATTGGGTTGATTTTACTTCTAGCCAAATTGCCAAACTCCCTTATTAATTCTAGTAATATTTGTGTTAATTATTTTGGCTTTTCTGTTTGCATACTTATACCATCTGTAGAAAATGACCTTTTTGCCCCCTAATCCAGCCCTTATTTTTTAAAATTTATTTTCCACATGTCACTGCAAAAGCACGGACTTCTAATGCAACTTAAATAGAAACAAATAGTGGAAAGACTTCTCTTGCTCCTGACTTTGAAGTGATTGTTTCCAACTTTTTACTATTAAGAATGTTCTCAATCCAGGTTTTTGGAGCAACTCTTTTTTGAGCTCAGGATATTCCCTTCTATTTCTAGCTTACAAATGATATTTATCATGAGTAAATCAATTTTGTCATTGGGCTTTTTTTATCCATTGAAAGGATCTATAATTTTTTCTACTTTTACCTATTAATGTGGTGAATTTTATTTAAAGACTCTTATTGTAAAATCACTTTTGTCATTTCGGGATAAACTCAGGTTGTTCATGCATAATGCTATACGATTATATCTTTTTTTACATGTTACTAGATTGTGTTTACTGATATTTTATTTAGGATATATTATGTTCTTGGAAGATCTTGGACTATCATTACCCTTTCTTGCTCAGGTCTTGTTACCGAGGGTACAATAACTCCATAGTGAGCTGAGATGACAACCCTCCTATTCTGCTTCACTTTTGTTTGCCTGAAATGTGGGGGCCACTCAAAGTCTGTCTATCACACTTGTATATTAATTCTAGTAGTGGTTTGTAGGTTACTTAAGCAGATTATCTGCAAATAGAGATGATTTTACTTCTCTCTTTTTAATATCTGGGTTAAAAAGAATTTTTGCTTACATTGTTGTACTGGCTTGAACCTCCAGTAATATATAGAATAAAGGAACTGTCCTTTGTCTCAAACTTACAGTGAAAGATTTCAGCATTTCATCATCAATGTGCTGGTAGACATAGGGTATTTGCAGAAGCTCTTCAATCTGATTGAAGAAGTTCCTTTCTATTCCATGTGTTCTGAGAGCTTTTTAATGATGAATAGACATTAAATTTTGTCTTTTTTTCTCATCTATTCAGATGCTCATATGATTTTTCTCTTTTATTTAATGAATATAGTGAATTAAGTTGACTGACTTTCAATTGTTATACCAATCTTTTATTCCGTGGATGAACCGTACTTGTTCAAGATGTATTATTTTTTTAATATATAGTAGATTAAATTGGCTAATATTGATGTTCTTTAAAAATATTGATTTGAAATATTCTTTTCTTGAAATGCCTTTCTCACATTTTGGTAAAAAAGTCATGTTGGCCTAATAACAGGTGTCTAAGTGTGTGTACAGTTTTCTTCTTTATTTAAAACATTTTGTATAAATTGGCGTTTCTGCCTTAAATTATAAAATGAACAGTTAATCTACCTAAGGCTAGAGTTTTTTTAATTGGCAGGTTTTTATTATGAATTTAATTCCTTTTAATTTTTAATTCCTTTAATACATATTACGATTATTCAACTGTTCTATTTTTCTTGTGTCAGTTTTTAAAAGGTATATTTTCAAGAAGTGTATTTCATTAAAGTTGTCAAATATTTTGCAATAAAATTGTTCCTTTTAAAATTTTCCTCATATCTAAAGGATTTGTAGTGATATTTCCTCTATCATTACTGACTGAAAATTTGTGCTTTCTGTTTTTTCATAATTGATCTTGCTGTGGGTTTATGATTTTAAAATAATTTTTTCAAAGAAAAAAATTTAGCTTAGTTAATTCTGTTGATTTTTTTTTCTATTTTATTGATTTCTGCTATTTATCATTATCTTCTTCTTTTGGTTTACTTTGATTTTCTTTTTCTATGCTCTTTAGGTGGAAACTTACATAATTGTTATTAAATATTTATTCTATTCTGACATAATTGGTTTAAGGCATAACTTTCCCCCTAAAAAACTGCTTTATCTCCCAAATTTTTATATTTTTATTATTATTAAGATTTAAAAGATATTCTAATTTCCCTTGTAATATCTTTTTTTTTTTTTTTGACCCATGAGCTACTGAGATAAGTATTGTTTAGTTTCTAGATATTTGGGGCTTTTTGAGATGTCTTATTGTCATTGACTTTTTTTATTGAAGCATAACTGATTATACTTATTTTGGGGGTACAATGTTGACTACCATTATTTGTGTACAATATGTGATGATCAAATCAATATTATTAGCATAGTCACTATTATAAATTCTAATTATTTTTCGTGCGCCTTACCCAATTTCTCCTTAATGCACCTCTCCCTCCCCATTTCCCATGTCTAATAACCATAGATTTGTTCTCTCCTCTTGATAATTCAATGTATTATTGTGGTTCTTCCTTTCTTCCTTGCTTCCTCATTTCTTGCTTTCTTTTCCTCCTTCCTTCCTTCTTTCTTAACACTCATCTATGAGTGAGTACATGCAGTATTTCTCTTTCTGTGTCTGGCTTATTTCACTTTACATAATTATTTCCAAGCTCATCCATGTTGCTTCAAGTGACAGAATTTCATTCTTTTCTATGGCTGAGTAGTATTCCATTGTGTATATATACCACAGCTTCCTTGTTAAGTCATCCATCAATGGACATTAAGGTTGATTCCATACTTCGGCTATTGTAAATAGAGCTGCAATGAACATGGGAGTGCAGGTATCCCTTCCACATGATGATTTCCATCCCTTTGGGTATATACCCAGAAGTGGAATAGCTGGATCATATGGTAGTTGTATCTGTAGTTGTTTGAGAATCCTCCATACTATTTTTCATTGTGGCTGCACTAATTTGCAGTCCCACTGACAGTGTAGAAAAGCTCCCCTTTCTCCGCATCCTTGCCAGCATTTGTTATTCTCAGTCTTTTTAGTAATGGCCAGTCTAACTGGATGATATCTCAGTGTGGTTTTGATTTGCATTTCCCTGATGATTAGAGCATTTCTTCAGGTACATGTTGGCCATTTATATATATTCTTTTGAAAAATATCCATTCAACTCTCTGCCTATTTTATAATTGGAGTACTGCCTTTTTTACTGTGAAGTTGTTTGAGTTCTTTATATACTCTGGATATCAATTCCTTGTCAAATGTGTAATAGGAGATGTTTTCTCCTATTCTGCAGATTGTCTTTCTACTCTGCTGATTGTTTCCTTTGCTGTGCAGAAGCTTTTAAATTTGATATAATCCCATTTTTGTTTTTTCTTTTGTTGCTTGTGCTTTTAGAATCTTACTCATAAAGTCTTTGCCCAGTAATACTTCCTGGAGTGTTTCCCTTTTGTATTCTTTTAGTTGTTTTATGGTTTCAGATCTTATACTCAAGTCTTTAGTCCATTTTGAGTTGATTTTGGTATATGGGAAGAGGTACAGGTCTACTTTCATTCTTCTGCATGTGGATGTCCAGTTTTTCCAGCACCATTTCTTGAAGAGGCTGTCTTTTCCCCAATGTATGTTCTTGGTGCCTTTGTCAAAGATCAGTTGGCTGTAAGTATGTGGCTTGATTTCTCAGTTCTCTATTCTGTTCCATTGGTCTGAGTGTCTGTTTTTTATGCCAGTATGATGTTGTTTTGGTTATGATAGCTTTGTAGTATAATTTGAAATTAGGTAGTGTTATGACTCTGGCTTTATTTATTTATTTATTTTTTTGCTCAGGATTGCTTTGGCTATTAGTGGTCTTTTGTTGTTCCATATGAATGTTAGGATTGATTTTCTATTTCTGTGAGGAATGTCATTTGTATTTTGATGGGTGTTTCAATGAATCTGTACATAGCTTTGGGTAGTATGGACATTTTCACAATGTTAAATCTTCCAATCCAAGAACATGGAATGTCTTTACACTTTTTTCTGTCTTCTTTAATTTCTTTCAGTAGCACTTTGTAGTTCTCATTGTAGAGGTCTTTCACCTCTTTAATTAAATGGATTCTTAGGTATTTTATTTTTTGGTGACTGTTGTAAATGGACTTGATTTTTTGATTTCTTTTTCTCCTAGTTCATTAATGGAGTATAAAAAAGTTACTGATTTTTGAGTGTTGATTTTGTATCCTGCAACATTACTGAAATTGCTTATCAGCTCTAAGTGTTTTTTTGACAAGTGTCTTTAGGTTTTTCTATATATAGGTCATGTCATCTGCAAACAGGGACAGTTTGACTTCTTTTCCAGTTGGAATGTTCTTTATTTCTTTCTCTTTCCTGATTGCTCTGGCTAGTACTTCCAATACTATATTAAATGGGAGTGGTGTGAGTGGGCATCCTTGTCTTGTTCCTGTTCTTAAGGGACATCCTCATTCAGGATGATATTAGTGATTGGCTTGTCATATATGACTTTTATTGTGTTAAGATACTTTCCTTCTATACCTAATTTGCTGAGAGCCTTTATCATGAAGAGATGTTGAATTTTGTCATATGCTTTTTTGTGTGTCTATTGTGATAATCACATGTTTTTTGTCCTTAGTTTTGTTGATGTGGTGCATCACATTTATTGATTTGTGTATGTTGAACCATCCTTGCATCACTTGGATGAATCCGACTTGATTGTGGTGTATATTTTTTGATGTATTGCTGTATTCTGATTGCTAATATTTTATTGAGGATTTTTGTATCTGTGTTCATCAGAGATATTGGTCTGTAGTTTTCTTTTCTTGTTGTATATTTGCCTAGTTTTGGTATCAGGGTGATGCTGGCCTCATAGAATAAGTTTGGGTGAATGGCCTCTGTTTCAGTTTTTTGGAACAGTTTGAAAAGAATTGGTATTAATTCCTCTTTAAGAGTTTGATAGAATTCAGCAGTAAAACCATCTGGTACTGGGCTTTCCTTTGTTGAAAGACTGTTGATTACTGCTTCAATCTTGTTGCTTATTATTGGTCTATTCAGGTTTTCTGTTTTTTCTTGGTCAGTCTTGGTAGTTTGTATGTGTCTAGAAATTTATCCATATCCTCCAGGTTTTCATGTTTGTTGGCATATAGTTGTTTATAATAATTTCTAATGATTCTTTGTATTTCTGTGATAGCAGTTGTAGTGTCTCCTTTTTCACTTCTGATTTTTGTTATTTGCTCTCTTCTTTTTGTAGTTAGCCTAGCTAATGTTTGTCTATTTTATTTATCTTCTCAAAAAAACAACTTTTTTTCATTGATCTTTTGTACCATTTTTTGTGTCTCTATATTACATTTAGTTCTGCTCTGATTTTAATTATTTCTTTCTGTCTGCTACTTTTAGGATTAGATTGCCCTTGTTTTTCTAATTCTTTGAGGTGTAATATTAGGTCACTTATTTGAAGTGTTTCTGCTCTTTCGATGGAAGTATTTATTGCTACAGACTTCCCTCTTAGTACTGCTTTTGCAGTATCCCACAGGTTTTGGTATGATGTGTCTTTATTTTCATTAGTTTCAGCAAATTTTTTTATTTCCTATGTAATTTATTCTTGGACCCATATGTTCTTCAGGAGCATGTTGTTTAATTTCCATGTATTTGTATAGTTTCCAGAGTTTCACTTGTTTTTGATTTCCAGCCCAGGGCTTCCAACTGGCCCCTAGTCATCAGAGGCTCTCTTGCTTCTGCTTGGGTAATGAGAGGGCTCTGTCATTGATTTCTAATTCCTCTTTGGTGACAGCATAGTTTAGAAGATTTAAATCTTTCCTAATTTATTGAGACAAGTTTAATAGTCCAACATATTATCAATCTTGGTGAATTTTTCATTTTGCGCTTGAAAAGAATATGCATGTCTTTGTTGTTGGATGTAACATCCCATAATTGTCATTTTGCTTTATATCTTCTATATCCTTGCTTTTTTTTCTGTCTAAGTTTTCTATCAATTACTGAGAAAGGGATGTTAAAAATTTCCAACTATAATCCTGGATTTGTCTATTTTTTCCCTTCATATTTACCAGTTTTTGCTTCTTATATTTTGAATCTATGTTATCAGATTCAAACACATTTTTTATTGTCATGTCTTCCTAATGAATCAACCTTTATTTCATTATAAAATACCCCTCTTTATTTCTTGTCTTCAAGTTTACTCTGTGTAATATTGATGTGACCACACTAGCTTTCTTATGCTTATGTTTCACATGGTAAATCATTTCCTATCTTGTTACTTTCAGTTCATCTGTGACTTAAACTGTGCCTCTTATAGACAACATATAGTTGGGCCTTACATTTTTATCCAATTGGAAAAATTCTGTCTTTTAATTGTAGTGTTTATTTCATTTATTTTTAATGTAATTAGGTTTTTGGTCCACCATTTTGCTATTTGTCTTTGTTTTGTCCCATTGATTTTCTGTTTCTTCTTTCTTGCTTTCTTTTAGATTAACAGAATATTTTCAATATTTCATTTTTGTCCCTCTAATAGCTTTTTAAGTATATCTTTTGTGTGTGTGTGTATTATATTTACTATAGGGATTATAATGTACAAACTTAACTTATTACAGCCAACTTAGAGTTAATTTTTACTACTTCATATAAAACATTCAAATCTACCACAATACAATTACATATCCAATCCTCTGTGCTACTGTTGTGATGTATTTTACATTTACATTTGTTATTAACCCCACAATAAAATGCTATAATTTTTTTGCATTAAACAAATGTAAGTTTTTTAAAAAATGAAATGCTTGGTAATTTTTGGTTGTTAGCTTATACGTGATTCAATATAATGTTCAAGAATCCTTAAAATATAGATTTGAATGGCTCTCTTCCAGAGATCTGAATTCATTTCTACTAAGAGCTACTGGATAGTGCCAATCATGGACATGAGGAATCTATCCTAATATTTGATTCTAAGCTTTAACTTCCCCTTATTCTAGAATTTAATCTCCTGATCTCAGTCCTATTATTACAGCCACAAGCAACCCCAGCTTTAGTGTTTGATTTCAGTTCAGTTTTCAGGATTTAGGATTTGTTTTGTTTATTACTTGAATCCTCACTTTGTTTTCTTGAAAATTCAGTAATGGTTTAACAAGGTATGTTTTTTGTGATTTATCTAAAATCCAATGGTAATGTGGTGGGAGAGCCTTCAGATTGTCTAGTCTATTGCACTTCTGGAAGGACAATTCTCTTCCTTCATAAAAGTAAAACTTCTCAAAATTTTTGGTTTTATTAAAATAATGGATTACTTTAGAAATACATTTTTTAAAAATTATAAGGATCTAAAGTTAGAAATTAAAGCCTCCCTCAATCTTTGAATGTGAGTACTTAAGGAATGTTTTCTTTTCTCATGGTTCTAATTATGATTTAATTATGTACTCCTATTTATATTTCTTGATTTATTGACTTTATATAAAATTACTGACTTCCTGCTATGAGATTTGAGGAGTTTACTACTCATACTATTCTGGCCATGCTACTTCTCCCTACTAATTTAGTTATATGATTATGTTTGCGTTGTCAAGCTTTACAATATTCACATTTTGTTCTATAAAATAGTTAAATATTTTATGCTTTTTCGAAGGGTGATTTAAAAGTTTAGGCATTATTTTTAAATCTGCATTTACAGTATTAGGCTTACAAAAATAAAATTTTTATTTATAAAAATAGAACCAAGAAGAGTGAACTGCTAAATCCTTAAATCATATATCATAAA
This sequence comes from Galeopterus variegatus, assembly GCF_000696425.1. Taxonomy (NCBI): domain Eukaryota; kingdom Metazoa; phylum Chordata; class Mammalia; order Dermoptera; family Cynocephalidae; genus Galeopterus; species Galeopterus variegatus. The sequence continues at coordinate 177,471 of NW_007727887.1, forward strand.
TCATTAAATTGCTAGAGGGAGAATCTTCAAAATGGACTCTATGTTTTTTTTAAATTTAATCTAATGGACTCTATGGGTTTTTTTAAATTTAAATTCCATATTACTCAGTTACTTCACTATTTTTTATTTTTGACATTCCTCCTCAAGAAGCTTTTCCTTCATTTCTTTTTTTTTTTTTTTTTTTTTTTTTTTTTTTTTTTTTT